>NC_068391.1:16092546-16399321 GCF_023724105.1 Carassius gibelio
ACGCCACACCTTTTTCAATTACTGTACGTGACTCAGGAAAATCACCCTCGTCATTCAGAAAGATATGATCTGTAGCCTGGTTCTTCACCACTAGCAGAGGACAATTTAACATTAGTAAAAATTAAATAAAAAAATAAATGTATGCATTTAGCAGACACTTTGATCCAAAGCGGCTTACAGTGCATTCTGGGTAATCCTTTTTACCTATCATGTGTTCCCTGAAAATAGAACCCACGACCTTGCGCTTGTTAATGCAATGCTCTACCACTTTAGCTACAGGAACACTCTTAACTGTATGAAGTCCAATTCATGTACCCAGTGAGACAAAAACAAGGATCTTAGATACTTCTAAGTAGCTAAGGTGCTTCATGGTCACTGAGCTGGAGCTCCTAATGTTCTCAGTACCAGGAGAAGTCCTAATCTCTCCATCAATAACAAAGGAGTTTCTAACTACTACAGTATATGGGATTTATACCTATAACATGTGGAGTTCCTTTGAATTCATGGATCTGTATGTGGCGTGCTCCTCTAGGAATCTCCAGGATCTTCAGAAAACCTAAGAAGACAATTCACAAAAAATAAAAATACATTTAGCAGACATTTTATCCAAAGTCACTTACAGTGCATTTTGGATATACATTTTTTTTAACCTAACATGTATTCCCTGGCACTTGAAACCACAACCTTTTACACTGCTAACACAATGCTCTACGACTGAGCCAAAGGAACGTTGAGATTTGAAATTATGTGACTAAAATTTTTAAATGAATCTGGGTTGAAAACCTGTTCATGGAGACCTGTTCATGGAGCTCACCTGGTTTCCTCGTGCTGCGGGTGAAATTTCCTTTGACAATCTTGCACGTGGCATTGTCTCCTCCACACACGCCACACTTATCGTCCTCTAGCTCCGAGGCTATAACATTGTCACAGCCCACTTTCTGTGCAGAGAGCAGGATTTATAAGATCCAAGAATATATAGAGACATAGAAGTGCTGACTTTAGATAAACTGACCCGATTAACAGAAATTATATTCATATATATTCACACATGCACTTCATCTTTTAATTCCACTAGTAAAACATTGATATCTAAGCATGTTCTTCATCAATCTGCCTTGCTCAAAGGACTCAGCAGTCATGCATTCCACCGATAACAGAACTAAACACAGAACAGTGAAGACAGCATCCTATTCTAGCAAATCAACAATTTACCTGGCAGTGAGGAGCGGAAAGGCCTCAGATATCTGATTAGGCCTGATATTATTCATTATATGGTATTTGAAGATGAACTTCAGTGAAGGATGGTTTGTGTGGGTGTGTTTGAATAACCTTTACCTCACATTCCCCACGCACACACACGCTGTAAGGGTCTTTGTAGGAACAACGTGTGCCATCATGCACCATTCTTTTCATGGATATCACGTCTCCTGTCTCTTTAGACTGGCAGTACAGTTGACATCTTTCTTCAGCTGTCCAAAAAAAAACAGACCACAGACAAATTTATGCAATTCATATTTGTAGTTCTAGCACAGACATACATTTGTGCATGCTTTTGAATTCATGGAATTGATGTATTGATTTTATTGTATTTTTTTAAACAATTACGGCAGAAAGTGAGTATATTTCCTAGCCAAAACAGCCTAGAAAATTGAAGCTTTTCATTTTCCGTCGGTCTTAGTACATGATGTAGCTACAGAAGAGTCAAGTTTCAAATAGGAAAAAGAGAGAAGCTCTTATATGCTCTCTATGCAGAAACTCTTCTATGCAGAGGATGCAGTATGCACAGTGCTGCACTCTGCACTCACACACCTGGACCATAACAACACATATGTTAGGATGTTATTTGTTGACTTCAGTTCAGCATTTAACACCATCATTCCCTCCAAGCTGACCACAAAACTTGGAGACCTGGACATTAACACCTCCCTCTGCAACTGGATTATGGACTTTCTGACCAACAGGCCTCAGCATGTTCAGTCAGGCCACACCCACTCCACCACCATCACACTGGCGTACCACAGGGCTGTGTGCTGAGACCATTCCTCTACTCCCTTTAGACCCACGACTGCAAGCCTGTGCATGGATCCAACTCCATCATTAAGTTTGCAGATGACACCACGGTGATTGGCCTCATCACAGACAACGATGAGTATGCCTACAGGGAAGAGGTACAGCACCTGGCCACATGGTGCGCTGACAATAACCTGCTCCTTAACACCAATAAGACTAAGGAGCTCATTGTGGACTTCAGGAAGAAGAAAGGAAGCACGCATGACCCCATGCACATTAACGGGATGGTTGTTGAACGTGTCTCCAGCTTCAAGTTCTTGGGAACCACCATCTTGGAGGAACTGTCCTGGGCCACAAACACCTCCAGCCCGGTCAAGAAGGCTCACCAGCACCTTTTCTTCCTCATGACACTGAAGAGGAATCAGCTGTCTTCATCCATCCTGGTGAACTTCTACCGATGTGCAATTGAGAGCATCCTGACCAGTTGCATCACAGTCTGGTATGGGAACTGCTCAGTGGCTGACCGCAAGGCACTGCAGAGGGTGGTGAAAACTGCCCAACACATTACAGGGACACCACTTCCTGCTCTTGAGGACATCCAGAGGAAAGGCTGTCTACGTCGAGCTCGCAGCATTCTCAAGGACTCCTCTAACCCTGACCACAGACTGTTTAACCTCCTGCCCTCCGGGAGGTGCTTCAGGAGCCTCCGGACAAGGACCACAAGATTCAGGAACAGCCTCCTTGCTGAACTCTGCCCTCTGACACCCCTCAAGACCCCCCACACCACACAAATACTGTCCATTGCAATAGTGTAATTATGTTCATATGTTCATAGTTCTGCCTATAGTGTACGTACACTTTTACATATTCCATCTGCACAGTATGTTCATAGTACACCTATCTGTATATCATGCTAATAGTATTTAAAATCTGTAAATTATGTCCATAATACTTATTTGTATAGTTATTGTACATATTATAGACCTTGTATATTCTGTACTTACTGCTTATTGCACTTCTGGTTAGATGCTAACTGCATTCCATTGCCTTGTACCTACTTGTGCAGTGACAATAAAGTTGAATCTAGTCTAATCTAATCTAATCTAATCTATGCGAAGATAAATTAAAAGTGCTACCACCAGACCTGGAGATCGACTGAATGGATTCGAAAATGGTAAAACTCAACTGTTTTACTCTAGGGGAGTTGGAACATTTAAAAAAAGTGTTCCTTTAAGAGGGGTACATATTTAATCAAGACATTTCTTATCTATCAGTCACTGTGAGTTATGTTGTGACGACATTAGGGATCCTATGCAAAGAGCCACACCATTGAACGTTGTTACCACCTGGCGCTGCAAATGCTGACAAGCTGTTGCTTTTCTTCATCAGAAAAAAAAGGATGGAGGCTTACGACCCTGTATCGATTATCAGGCTCTTAACAACATAACCGTCAAATTCCGATATCCACTTCCCCTCGTCCCAGCTGCCCTGGAACATCTCAGTGGTGCCACTGTCTTCACCAAGTTGGACCTCCGCAGCGCCTATAACCTCATCCAGATACGAGAGGGGGACGTGTGGAAAACTGCCTTCATAACCCATACTGGCCAATATGAGTACTGCATGATGCCATATGGACTTGTTAACGCTCCCTACATCTTCCAGGATTTTATCCATGAGTTGCTCTGGGAGTTCCTCCATAAGTTTGTCCTCGTCTACATTGATGATTTCCTCATTTACTCCAGGTGCCTAGCGGAACATCGTCGCAATGTTGTGGAGGTCCTGCAATGCCTGAGGGCCTTTAAGCTCTACCTCAAGGCCGAGAAATGCTCCTTCCATCAGCCCTCAGTGCAATTCCTTGGTTACAACATCAACAGCAGTGGCATCCAGATGGACGAGGGGAAGGCCAATTTCTACAGACGGTTCATCCAGAACTACAGTGTCATCACCAGCCCTCTCACTAGTCTCCTCCAAAATAAGCCAAAATCACTCTCTTGAACTCCAGCCACCACAGAGGCCTTCAACTCCCTCAAGAAGGCATTTACAACCGCTCCACTCCTGGTCCATCCTGAACCCGACCGACCCTTCGTCGTTGAAGTCGACCCCTCTTCTACTGGAGTGAGAGCGGTCTTATCTCAGCAGCAGGGGAATCCCAGTCGCCTCCACCCATGCACCTTCTTCTCCCGGAAGCTCAACCTGGCGGAGTTCAATTATGACATTGGCAACCATGAGCTGTTGGCCATCAAGTTGGCCCTGGAAGAATGGAGGCATTGGCTGGAGGGAGCCAAACACCCCTTTCTGGTTCTCAGGGACCACAAGAACCTAGAGTATATTCGGGTCGCCAAGAGGTTAAATCCGAGACAAGCCTGCTGGGCACTATTCTACACCCGCTTCCACTTTACCATCTCGTATCGCCCAGGGGCAAAGAACGTGAAGGCTGATGCCCTGTCCCGGTGTCACGCCCCCGGAGAAAATCTAGAGGAACCCAAAACCATTATCCCAAAAAAGGTCATCATCAGCCCCATTACCTGAGTCATTTTCTAAGTAATGTCGTCTTCTCCCCCTGAACAATCTGCCCACGACCATGGAAACAGCCGAGTTATTATTTAACCATGTCTTCAGGTACTTCAGCATCCCAGAAGACATTGTCTAAGACAGAGGTCCTCAGTTCATCTCCCGGTTATGGAAGGCATTCCATTCACTCCGAGGTGTGGCCATCAGTCTGTCCTCCGGATACCATCCACAATCGAACGGGCAGACAGAGAGGAAGGTTCAGGAGATTGGACGCTTCCTCCATACCTTCTGTCTCGGCCACCAGAACTCCTGGAACCAGATCCTAGGGTGGGCCGAGTATGCACAGAACTCCCTGCGACAACCTACTCCATTCCAGTGTGTGCCACTTCCCCTTGTCAGGTGAACCCTCGGATGTCCCCGTCATCGACTACTGGTTCTGGGAGAGCGAGAGGGTCTGGGACACAGCCAACCACCAACTCCAGCGGGCCCTACGTGTGCGCAGAATGACAGCCGACCTTCGCCGATCCAAGGCTCCTACATACCAACCCGGTCAGAAGGTCTGGCTGTCCACCTCTACATCCGCCTGTGCCTGCTCTGCCGCAAGCTAAGTCCCAGATTCATTGGCCCATTCACCATCCTTGAGCAGATCAATCTGGTCACTTACAAACTACAATTACCACCTGAGTACCGGATTCACCCCACTTTCCATGTGTCTCTCCTGAAACCTCACCATCCCTCTGTTTCTCCCTCCACAGAACCTGGTGAAGCCGAAGCCCCCCCCCCCCCACACTCCTCCTAGAAGACGGTGCTGCCTATGAAGTAAGAGACATCCTGGACTCCCGGCGGCGTGGTGGACAACTTGAATACCTAGTGGACTGGGCAGGATATGGTCCAGAGGATGTTCATGGGTCCCACGCAATGACATCCTGGATCCAAACTTACTAAACACCTTCCACTCCAGTCATCCTAACCAGCCTGCTCCCAGAGGAGGAGGACGTCCACCATGTCGTCGAGGTCCTCGGCCCTCAGGAGCGGGACGTGGGGAAGGGGGGTACTGTTACAAACACGCCAGGTTCCACCTCCACTCATTCACAACGCAGGCCCTCAACTGAGTACTGAGCACTTCCACCTGACCCTCATCATCATCCAATCACCTTTGCACTTCAAATACCACACACGCAATCAGTCAGCGTCCGGTCTCGTTTGCAACAAGGTCTTACCTGTATGCTAACTCTAAGGACTAACTCTATCTCTTCTTACCTCTCTCCAGCGATCTCCTGAATTTCCCACCCATCTCCGTGCGTGTGTGAGGTACACCTCCCTCCTTTGACGTCTCTACCCTGGTACTACGGATCACTTCATCACTGCCATACTCCATATCACTCTACCCAGCACTACCTGCTCCTCTGCTTGTGCCTCTGCTTGTGTGTCTTTCTGTTATTCCTCAGCTTCCTGTGGTTTTCCGTAACACATATAACTTAGCCTATATGAAATTACAAATATAACATAGTATACTGTAGATTAAATGACCCCATAGGAGATCTATACAGGTGGAGCTGGGCAAGGTGGAGGGTATTTGAAGTGCATTGCATACGTATTTGAATGTTGAGCAGCAAGCTTATCGGAATGAAAGCAATCATCTGCACTTTCAAGCAACTGTAAACTACATACCCTTACACATGAAATGACAGCTTGATTTTTTTTTTTTTTTGTGAAATACTTATAATCAAGCATTAGTCTCAGCCTCAGATGTCATGCCCACGGACCATTAGCTAAAAACTAGAAACACTTCAGGAGCGTTCATGCGATGATGTCATCATCAGATTGGTTAAATGCCACAGGATTTCTGCGAGACGTGTGTGTAGCGTCCTTTTACGTTTCATCTTTAAACAAAAATTCTGTGGCTTCAAACCAGTCTACCGAAACAAGAAAGGTGCTGTGTTTACAACTGTGATGACAAGCTCTTATCAGGATCAACTAAATGCTGGATTTTCAAAAGTATGTGAAATATTTAAAGTTCTCGGCATATAATGTTTAAAATATGTTTGAGAGTTTTACACACCGGCCTGTTATTGTGGCGACATTTCCATGCCGCAAAACTAACTGTGAGTGGTTGTTTGACATGTCTGTCAAACGGCCTCATGGTTAGCGATGGGTACTGAAACCCGGTATTAAACTGGCCCCGGGGCTAAATTATGAAAGACCGTACTATCAGTAAGATCTGACGGTATCGGTTCTGCTTTCGGTACTGGAGGAAAAAAAATGTACTATGTATTTTTGCTTGTTGTCGTGCACATTTAATCTCGCCAAACATTTCTAAAGTGCGATCATATTAAGACGTTTGTCCGTGAGATCTGCGTGAACTCTCATGCACGCTGCAGAGGCTGTCTGTCAGTCACACACACACACACACACCACAACGAGCGCACGCACATGCATTAACTGTACGTAAACTCCTGCTTAATAATAAAGAGTGACGATGGCGAAGAGATTTGCTTAATATTATCGTGCACATTTTATCTTACCAAACATTTCTAATTTGCGATCATATTAAGACGTTTGTCTGTGAGATCTGAAAGAACTCGCATGCGCGCCGCGGAGGCTTTCTGTGTGAGTCACACACACACAACAAGAACGAGCGTGGTACACGCATAAGGAAAACTCCCGCTTAATACAAAGAGTGACGATGGCAGAGAGAGCAAAACATTCCAAAGTGTGGTTATACTTCACTAGAGTTAATGCTGACAACCCTCGTTGTCATAAGTGCAAAACAATATTTGCATGTAAGGGCTGAAACACAACCAATCTGTCAAAGCATCTTTCAAAAGTGCATTATGTGTATCACCTGCCTAGCTAGCTCATCTCTGGTTGTTGCCCGATCTACCACAGGTATGTATGCTAAAATCGTTGAATCAACTTTTTTCACGTCATTTAAAACAAATGTAAAATCTCCCTGGTTTGCTAACCTTACGTAGAAATTCAGTTGATTTCTTTTGGGAAAAATGAGAATGAAATCAACATATTGTCTACTTGCTTTTAAAATTCCAAATAAGGAAAAATCAGTATGTAAATGTAAACATTTATTTGGCTAACTTAAATGCACAGCACCTCAAGTTAGTTTACAAAATAGCCAATTGCCACATTTTGCAACCTTTTTATTATATATATATATATATATATATATATATATATATAGAGAGAGAGAGAGAGAGAGAGAGAGAGAGAGAGATTTTTTTTTTTTTTAAGCTGCAGCTACTATGAACCAACCAACTCCTCCTAACACCTCTGGTCCAAGACAAGCGTATTATTAATTTTACATAAAAAAAATAAAGAAATAGTAATTCTGTTCTCAACTTGTTATTGAGGACCACAATGGAAATAAGTCCTGGACTTTATTGTGTTTTTATCCTCGATTGTATCTGATGCCTTTTTGTTTTTATGTTAACTGTAAGGCTTTCTTGATATAATTAAATAAATCAAATCAAATTCTTAAAAAAAACACACACACACACACACACAACACAAAGTACCGATAAGAATAACGTTAAAGTACCGGACCGTTAAGCAGTATTGGTAAGAGTAGTAAAACCTTTAAAACCTTAACGATACCCATCTTTACTCATGGTCGGGCCTTGGCCAGTGAAAGCTGCCATGAATTACTATGCAAGACAAATCAAGCATTGACAATAATCCGTCATATTGGTGGCAATGAGGGGCCACCCAAATTAAAACTCAGCTTAGAGCCCCATAAAGGCTTGGGCAGCAAAGAAGTATTAAAATGAAAAATACAAAGCCATGTGACTGTTCCAATGTCTTTTTCACCAGCATAAAATGAGACTGAACAAAAATGGTGTGGAAATAAATAACACTAAATAAATCAGGTAATTTCTCACGTTCAGGATGCTCGTAGGGCAGCCAATGGTGTTTGGTGCCCTCATGCTCAAAGTGAGGGTTCCACATCTCGCACTGCTCCTCTCTAAAGTCAGCTAGGGCCTTTGCACACTCTTCCATGTTGCAGAGCTGGAACTCATAGTTGTTTCCATAACAAGTGCGTCCCCCGTTGGCTGGACTACAACAGAATAGATTTGTTCAAGTCAAAGGAGAAATGTGAGAAGATGAAAAAAACGTTTTCACCGATTTGAAGACACTCACCTTGGGTTGTTACACTCACGAGTGCGGAACTGTACTCCACCACCACAGGTACGAGAACAGGAACCAAACTTGGTCCACTGACCCCAGTGGCCGTCCTGCCTGAGAATGTCTGGCGTAAGCTTGATACAGTGACCCTTAAAACATTGCTAGAGAAATAAAGAGAGAGGGAGAAAATAAAAAGCAAGGAAAGTTTATTTATATAGCACATTTCGTACACAATGGCAATTCATAGTGCTTAACATAAAAGAAAGTAAAATAATCATGAAGAAGAAGAATAATAAAAAAACGTAGGAAATTATTTAAAAATTGACTTATTTTAAATTAATTTAAAACAGTTAAAAATAGAAAATTATTTTACATAAAATACAGTGAATACGTAAAAAACAGTGCAATCGGTTCGGACATCGCACAGTGCTCGTTTAATAAATGCACAGCTAAACAGATGAGTTTTGAGTCTAGATTTAAATGTGACTAATGTTTTAAAAGAAAAATAGTATCAGTTATAGTTAGTATTCAGTTATAGTATAGTTCTGGGTATATGCTCATGTTCTGAGTATAAGATCTAACCTTTCCTGCTGCACACTTGGTCCCATCGATAGGAGGGCCCTTCTTGGTCTTGCAGAAGAAAGGGTTCTCGGGGTGGCTGCACCACAGCTGCTTGCAAGGATCGTAGGTGCTGTACTAAAAGAAACAGTCATGCTCGCATTCATATACACAGACCATGTGACCAGCCCAGATTACATGGCCGTATACTGGCAGAGAAATGGGAAAATTGGGAGAAGTCTTGTTTTTTTTTTTAAAAAAAGTGTTTTTAAATAGTTTTCAGAGATTTTATTGTTTACAGATTAATTACCTGCTTGCACCTGCTTAAACAACATGATTTCTTATTATAGAACATGCTGAAAGTGGGGTCCAGCAGTCCAGAAATATATATTTTTTTCTATTTTGCATTATTTTAAAATGTATCACATTTTTAAACAAATCTTTATTTTACTTTTCATAACAGGAAACCATTGATAACAATGGGTAAAATCTTATTTCATTTTAGAAATTCGTTTCCAGGTATACGATCCTTAAAAATACTGAAAGTACGAACATGCTGTACATGAGAAATGCATCTACGAGAATAATTGATTACTAAAAAGTGAATCATTAATAGTTTAAAAATAATAATTAATATGTAAATCAGACAAATAATGATTAAAATTTTAAAGAAAAATGATTAAAAAATAATAAAACATAACAAAACAAAATTTAGATATTTAAGAAAATAAATAAAAGGATACAAATATAAATTATGACTTACACAACTTAATTTTATATATATATATATATATATATATATATATATATATATATATATATATATATATATATATATATATATATATATATATTATTATTATTATTATTATATGGTTACCATAACAATTTTAGATAAACAAGAAGAACTGAAATCTGATGATTTTTATCTCCAGAATGATTTAAGAATAATCCAAAGAGCATCTGGGCAGTGTTGTTTCAAAAGACATACTGTATGATTGTCTCTATAAATAGTTACATTAGCAATGTAATAATTTGATTACATCTGATTAGTCACCTAGAAATACAGTGCAAAATCTTTAATATTCGTAATTTTATTAAAGCTACGTTCACACTGTCAGTTTTTGGGATTGACAACCACATTTACTTGCAGGTGTGATTCTCGAAATGTCCCGTTCACACAGCGGCTTGCAGTAGCGTTTTGAATACTGTCTGTATGAATGTGCAATGGGAGTCAAGTCAGTATTCCCTACACTTTTAGAAAAAATAGGTACAGAAGCTGTCACTGGGGCAGTACCTTTGACAAGACAGTGTCCAATCGAGCTGTGAGCATTTGAGTTATGCATAGAACAAAAAACTGAAGGGAGCACCTCCAGTGGAGAACAACAGTGACTGGATGTAAACCTTCAGATGACACACAGCTCATATCTGCATCTCTGTAAGTTGATGAAAACCTGTAACACATGGTAGACAAGTGCAGAGCCACTCTCGCAGTGTATGATCTTATAGACAGCTAGCTGTCTAGTCTTGTTCCATTAGCCCAGCAAGTTTTCTGAGAGCATGAGTCCTGAAAATGTATGAGTGTGAGTTCGGTTATAGAATGTGGTTGTCGATTCCTGTTAATAATGATACTGTGTGTAAACATAACCATATTAAGGACTCAAACACAGGACTGACACCCATATTCTGCTGCTGTATTTTCTCTGTTTGAAATTTTTAAAAAGTTAAACTTTATTTACATAAAAATTATGATATTTTTAGTATTATCTCATTATCCTAACTTGAACCCAGTATGCTGCATTACCAGGTTTACTAACTATTAACCTAACTAGTTGATGTGGTTGAATGTGGAGTGAGATGGCATGTCAGGTTGGCTGGAGTAACGAAGTCTCTCTTTCACTTACCGCAGTGCACATCATGTAGCCCATGCCGAAATCAAAGCGGCACTGGTCATCCATAGAGTAATGCAGACCAGGCAACTGGGGTAGAGTGGGCCACTCATGATCAAAGGGGTCGTCACGGAGACAGTCATATGTACTGCATGAGTTATAGTACTATCTTAGAATTTGTAATCAAGGAACCAGATGAATAATAGAATATATTCATATGTTACAAAGCAGGAAGCCACCAAAACCAAGTAACTCACTTGAGGTATCGCCTGAGCTCCTGTTGACTGCATCGGGACCAATGAAAGCGGTGGAAGGCTGCTTGAACCAGAGGAGCCATTATACTGCCCATTGGAACCTCATCCCCACATTCATTCGCCTGGCCATCATGCTCCATCCCCAGTCTGAATATAAAAAAAAAAAATGCACTAACTCTATGCAGTTATCTTCTGTGCTGAATGGAAATGTGGGTGAGGGAAAGCATGTATGTAACAAATAATATATTATGTATATTTTTATCCAATGTATTATATAATGTTCCTGTAGCTCAATTGGTAGAGCATTGCGTTATTAAGCAATTCATGTCAAATTAATTTTGATAAATAAGTCGCACCTGACTATAATCCAGAAAATACGGTAGTGGTTTTGGTTGAACTACTAGTAGTTGAACTACTTTAAATTATGATTAACTTGGGGCTCGAGCTTCTTCAACAATGTTCAGTGGTGGCATATTATGGTGGAAATTTTAATAAAGTTTTTCTCACACATGTCCTGTCTCATGGGCCACAACAAAAGCTGACGAGAAGCCATCCTCATGGTTCAGAGTGCAACTTCTCACAGGGTGACACATTCCTGTAACAGGAGCATAACCTGCAAAGAGAAGGAAGATAAATCGTTGTCAGCGATTTATGCTGCATTAAATTGTGGTAAGTTTGCAATTTATTATTCCAGTTACACCAATTTCAATTGGTCTGCATATCTGAGATTGTTAATGTACTGTACATGCATCATGTTATGTTTACATGTAAATTCATGGAGTTTCAAAAGTATTACCTTGCATGCCAGTGGGCCCAAACTCTTGTCGGGTGAGGAAAATGGCATGATCGTGGTATTCTGCATCATTCTTGTCCTCTTTTTGCTGCAGGAAGGCCCAGCGACAGACATTCTCCAGACTCTGAGCAGCATTGCCCAGCTCAATCAAACTCATGGACTGACAAAACCAACACAAATCATAGGTTAATACATGACACCATTAACTGACACATTTTTTATTTAGTTTTTTGAATTTAGAAACCATTGTAGAATCCAAGAAAAAAAGAGGACTTGATCAAAATCTAATTTATTTTACATAGAGTATTAGAAAGCTTAAAGGGGTCATATGACGTTGCTAAAAAATATGTTGTGTATTTGGTGTAATGCAATGTGTTTAAGTGGAAATATTATTTTCCACATAATGTATATTATTGTTTCTACTCTATGGCCTGCCTTTCTGAAACGTGTCAATTTTTACAAAGCTCAGCGTTCTGAAAAGCGAGGTGCATGCTGATTGGCCATCTATCCTCAAGCGTGTGACGGAAATGTTAAGCCCCTCACCTTACTGTGTTGCTGTGTCTAGATTTGACGAGGCAACATCAATAAAACCCATTACAAACGAGGCTTTTGTTGCATCCAGTGGGGACATAATTACTGATTATAATGACGTATACTGTCTTTTTATGTGTTGCGTTCAGTCTTAACTTTATAAAGAATATCTTTTTATGGATTTGAGAATTTAGTCTTTGCAACTTTAGGGATCCTATCTATGCACAAACAACTTGTAACACTCCAAAGAGAAAGGAAAATGTTAAATTGCATTATATTACCCCTTTAAGCCAAATTGATTCATGTTATAATAATTTCTACTTACTTTTAATTCATACATTTCTATAATTTCTGAGTTACTGTATCATTTTGACCGGGTGTTTTCAAGAGAAATCTTCTGTAATTTTCGAAAGTTTGATTTTAGAGGTCTAAATAATTTTAATCTTTTATTAGTAAAAATCAAAAGTGGCCCAAATAATAAAGAAACTTAAACCTGCTGGATTGAACTTTGGGACCACTTTGTATGACTACAAAATTGTTTTTTTTGTATGAATACAAAATTACAAAATTGTTACATCCATTACAAAATAAATTCAAAAACCCAACTTTGAAACTTTCTTGGCTACAGTGGTGAAACAAAATATATACTTCAATACAATCTCTGTTGGCCAGCTACTGGTGAAGGAAGCTAGCTGATGCTGTCTTACCTTGTAGGAGCAGAGCATCATGATTCTAACCAGGACAACATTAATATGGGCACCCAGGGAGCTGTCCTGATAAATCTCATTCACCTGTGGAACAATTCATAATATAAAAAAACAAAGGATAAACAAGCAAAAAACACAAACATAGCCTTACTACACACTGTCACAGTGCCAGAGGCGATTTGAGAAGTTACAGAGTTTAACAGGAAAAGCAGAGTTTACTGGCTGTGAGCTGAAAAACGCACAGCACTTAGTTACCTTGAGACGGATTTAAAGGTCAACCCTAAGTGATCATTTACTGGTGCTCGGACATGTTTTCGGACATTTATATATTTGCGGAAGCGTAATGTCTATTATTGTGACGGTTGGGTTTAGGATAAACACACGGAGAGGGCAGGATCCAATAGCAAGGTATGGGTTTTATTAACAGAAGGGTAAATACAAAATAAACAGTCTTGATAGACAAACAAACCAAAAGAAAACCGGATGAAACGGGAAACTCGGAGGAACGAGAAGGTAGGTGAAGTCTCGGGAGACGAGAGCATAGACACATAGGATAAGGACTCCATACAGACAACAGAGAAAGACAGCTCTATATAGGGAGACTAATGACAAAGGATTGTCAGCACCTGTGCGATTTAATTGGAGTGCAATTACTGTGACGACATGACCAGACTAGCGGAATTAAAGTGCCTATGGTGAAGTGCCTAAGGAGAAGTGAGCTCACTAGGGGACACCCAGGAAAACAGAGACTGACAGCATGACATTACCCCCTCCCCTACAGAGCAGCTCCCAGATGCTCCACCTGAAACCCCGGAAAACCCAACAGAAAAAGGAGGTAGGAGGGAGGTGAAGCGGCGGCGGACTAGGGGGAGGGACGGAGGGTCAGAAAACAGAGACAAACAACCAGGTGGAATGTAGAGACAAAGACAGGACAACCAGGTAAAATGGAAGAAAACAGAGACGGAACAACCAGATGGAATGGCGAGGCAGAAGCAGGAGAGGTGAAACACAAAACAAGGAGTCCAGGAGGGTGGTGGACCGGCGGAGGAAAAACTAAGGGGAGGGACGGAGGGCCAGGTCCAAAGGAGGAAAATAGACAAACAAATGAAAACAAAAACATGGGTAAATGGAGGACATTAGGTGATGCCCACCCGGGCGGAACAGAGGGCCATCAAACCCATGTGGTCATGGCAGAAGACCCCCCAGGGCGGAGCGGAAGACCACCACATCCTCGTAGTCAAGGCCAGAGTCCCCCAGGGCGGAGCGGAAGACCACCACGTCCTCGCGGTCGAGGCCGGAGTCCCCCAGGGCTGAGCGGAAGACCACCACATTCTTGTGGCCGACCCCATGGGAGGACGAAGATCACCGGTTACTTGACTCAGTCCTCGAAGATCACCGGTGACTAGCCTTGTCTCTGGAGAGTTCATGGGAACCTGACTCGACTCTGAAAGGTCAATAGTGACTAGCCCTGACTCTGAAAGGCCATCGGTGACTAGTCCTGACTCTGGAAGGCCATCGGTGACTAGCCCTGACTCTGGAAGGCCATCGGTGACTAGCCCTGACTCTGGAAGGCCATCGGTGACTAGCCCTGACTCTGGAAGGCCATCGGTGACTAGCCCTGACTCTGGAGGGTCCACGAACACCTGACTCGACTCCGGAGGGTCAACCGGGAACTGACTCAACTCTGAACAGTAAATGGGCACCTGACTTGACTTAAGACTGCCTGTGGAGATGTGAGACACCTCTGCTTCGGGCACTGCCTCTGGAACGGCCTCGGGCACCGCCTCTGGAACGGCCTCGGGCACCGCCTCAGTCACCACATCGAGAACGGCCTCGGTCACCGCCTCGGCCTCCGGAACAACAGCGGGCGCCGCCTCGGGAACGGCATCGGGCGCCGCCTCGGCCTCTCGAACAGCTTCGGGCGCCTCCTCGGGAACGACCTCGGGAACGGCATCGGGCGCCGCCTCGGGAACTGCATCGGGCGCCACCTCTCGAACAGCATCGGGCGCCGCCTCTCGAACAGCATCGGGCGCCGCCTCTCGAACAGCATCGGGCGCCGCCTCTCGAACAGCATCGGGCGCCGCCTCTCGAACAGCATCGGGCGCCGCCTCTCGAACAGCATCGGGCGCCGCCTCTCGAACTGCATCGGGCACCGCCTCGGCCTCAGCATCGGGCACCGCCTCGGCATCAGGCACCGCCTCGGCATCTCGAACAGCATCGTGCACTGCCTCGGCATCTCGAACAGCATCGTGCACCGCCTCGGCATCTCGAACAGCATTGGGCACTGCCTCGGGAACGTCCTCCTGGACGGCAGCGGCCCGCTCGGGAACGTCCTGCTGGACGGCAGCGGCCCGCTCGGGAACGTCCTGCTGGACGGCAGCGGCCCACTCGGGAACATCCAGCTGGACAGCAGCGGCCCGCTCGGGAACGTCCTGCTGGATGGCAGCGGCCCGCTCGGGAACATCCTGCTGGACGGCAGCGGCCTACTCGGGAACTTTCTCCAGACCTTGAGTAACGGCAGACGCCTGTCTCCTCCTCTGTCCTTTATGATGGCGAGTCGGTGGCACCTTATCAGGAGACTCAGGTGTTGAATCGGCCATAATGGGTTGTGGCGCTGGACTGGCGACCATCTTGTACTGTGGTGCTGGACTGGCGGCCATCTTGTACTGTGACGCTGGACTGGCGGCCATCTTGTGCTGTGGCGCTGGGTTAGCGGCCATCTTGTGCTGTGGCGCTGGGTTAGCGGCCATCTTGTGCTGTGGCGCTGGGTTAGCGGCCATCTTGTGCTGTGGCGCTGGGTTAGCGGCCATCTTGTGCTGTGGCGCTGGACTGGCGGCCATCTTGTACTGTGGCGCTGGACTGGCGGCCATCTTGTACTGTGGCGCTGGACTGGCGGCCATTTTGTACTGTGGCGCTGGACTGGCGGCCATCTTGTACTGTGGCGCTGGACTGGCGGCCATTTTTTGCCGATGCACAGGACTGGCGGCCATCTGGTTCCACGGCGCTGGCTCGGCCGATCTGCGTTTCCCCCTCCTCTCGGGACATACTGGGGAACTGGCAGCCCCCAACCGAAACCCGGGTCGACGGGCGCCCACAGTGGAGATCGCTGCCGGACCTCCTCCCGGCTGTTTGTTCCGGAGCGACCTCCCCTGGTTCCCCGGAACACCACTAGGCGAGAGCCCTCGAAGCCACCTTTCTCCCGCTTGCTGGCTGGGGAGAACATGGCAGCAGACATACCGCTGGATCCTTGTTGGATGGAGTCCTTCTGTGACGGTTGGGTTTAGGATAAACACACGGAGAGGGCAGAATCCAATAGCAAGGTATGGGTTTTATTAACAGAAGGGTAAATACAAAATAAACAGTCTTGATAGACAAACAAACCAAAAGAAAACCGGATGAAACGGGGAAACTCGGAGGAACGAGAAGGTAGGTGAAGTCTCGGGAGACGAGAGCATAGACACATAGGATAAGGACTCCATACAGACAACAGAGAAAGACTCTATATAGGGAGACTAATGACAAAGGATTGTCAGCACCTGTGCGATTTAATTGGAGTGCAATTACTGTGACGACATGACCAGACTAGCGGAATTAAAGTGCCTATGGTAAAGTGCCTAAGGAGAAGTGAGCTCACTAGTGGACACCCAGGAAAACAGAGACTGACAGCGTGACAATTATACATTCAGATTTAAATGTATATATATATATATATATATATATATATATATATATATATATATATATATATATATATATATATATATATATTTGTAGATAAATATCTGTCAGTTTGAAGGTATGGCTACACAAGACTATGGCTGATTAGATCTGATACATGTTGCCCTGGGCATGTAAGATATGCTTCTGTTGTGTGAATAGGCATACATTAATTCCCTAGGAAATCTAGGCAGGTGGAGCTGGGGGAGATGAAGGGTTTCTCTGGTACACTCTAACACACTGCAGGATCAGAGAGAGATTATTTTTTTGTTTTATACAGCTGTATTTACTCAGTGCAACTCATAACATCGAAGTGAAAGATATAACACCAGCAAGTCAGAGAGAGAGAGAGAGAGAGAGAGAGAGAGAGAGAGAGAGAGAGAGAGAGAGAGAGAGAGAGAATCACTGAATTGAAAAAAAAAGGCATCCCTTGTGTCACTATTTCGTTGAACCACCTTTTTGCTTTAATTACAGCCTTTAATTACTAGTGGATTAAACTAGAGGAAGTTTAAAAATCTGATTCTGTTTATGGAAAGCAGATACTCAGCAAAAGAGAGAAATTCTACCTATAGTTTCCACTAAAACACTCAAACCCTCACCAGAATGCATAAAGATACAATTAGATGCCTATTCCTTATCATACCACTCCTTTTGACAATAAAACTAAACGGTCACACTTTAGTTTATCAACTAACTGTTAACTACAACCTTTGCTTTGATAAACTCCTAATTTGCTGCTAATTAATAGTTAGTAAGGTAATTTTTAAGTGTAGGATTAAAAGATCTAGAATATGGTCATGCAGAATAAGGCATTAATATACTTATGCTTTATAAGTTCAATTAAATGCATCTTTACTGGTATAGCACTTTTCACATTACAAATCATTGCAAAAAAGCTTCACAGAAAAGTGAAGTACAAATAAACAGCAAATATGCTAATTTGCTAATAAGCAACTAGTTAATAGTGAGAACTGGACGGTAAAATAAAACATTATCAACTAAAAAAAAAATGAAAAGAAAAAAAAAAACAGTAACCAAACTGTGAGTTTGTATGTATTTGTAAATTAAATGCAGTATTTAATTTGATATTATTTAAAAAAAAAAAAAATAATAATAATATATATATATATATATATATATATATATATATATATATATATATATATATATATATATATATGTAACCTGCCACATAAATGACTATTATCACATACTCTCGTTTTTATTCTGGTCTCTCCCCCACACACAAACACACACACCATACTAATCACCTTAGCAGCGAGTCTCTCATTAGCACTGGCCCTATCCAAGACCCTGTCTGTATTTTATTAGTCTAGATCTCTGCTTGTAGCTGACAGGTAGCTAATTAACGTATAAGAGGCCAAAGTGCCAGAAAATCATTAGGACTAAATTAATAATGCAGCAAGGTCTTCCATCGGAGCTTGTCTTCTGCTTGGGAACAGGGCCGCCATCCAGACAAAAGTGAACTGTGAATGAGGGAGTTACGAGGATGGAGGAATGTAAGTTGTAAGACCTTATAGTCACTTATATGTCACATATAACTATAAGAATGACAACAGCTCTAGCTACACAAATAATATTTTGCGTGTTGTTTCATTTCAAAATGTCAAATCGCCACAAGGTCCAATAAAAAGAATATTAGAGTTAGCGTTTTTTCTTCAGTAGTTTTATTTGTGCTTCAAGCAAACTTGTATAAAGTTTATATGTACTGTATAACGTTAGCTACCCCCCCCCCCCCAAAAAAAACTTCTAGTTTATTATTATTGTTAATTATGAGGTTTGTTACCATCCCAGCAATGCATTTAAAGTATTACATATTTTCAAGTAGACTATGGGACATCGCTCAGCATTGGGGAAGGTTGTTTTTTTTTTTTTTTTGCGAAAATGAGTCAAAAATGAATAAGAAAAACGGAGGGAAAGGCATAAAATGTTTTGTTGTGCGGGTTTGGCAGCAAGATCATTGCGAAGTCCGGTCTTTTTTAAGGAACTCAAGTACATCAATCTTTCAGTTAGGAAACCTTGTCAAGGTTGTGGATGTAATTTCCTGACTCAGAGTAGTTTTCAGGGAGACAGATGGAGGTTTGGATCAACTTCCAAGCGTTAAGCCCTAACATACACAAGTAATGCTAATTTTCTGTTTGAGTTTAAAGTAATTTTTGTAAATGTCTGTTAAAATTAATTATTTATTGTAAATAACCATAGCACTGTCTGAATTGTGATGTTGAGGGAGATCTTTTGGAAAAAGATTTGTTTATATTAGACAGAAAACCAATAGGTTCCTGAGGTAAAAATTACTGGTCATTTAGCTAACATTTAGCAAATGACATTTAGTTAACTTTACAATGTAACTTAGAGTAGGAGGACACTTTCCCATAAAGTTAAAGTTACAAAAGGGGGTTTTAGCATTTTGAAATTTTGTTTTCATACACTCTTAAAAATAAGGATTCTTGATTCACATTTATTGTTCCATGAAAAACCTTTTATATTCACATAATCCATTGCACAAAAGGTTCTTTAAAATGGAATTGTTTATTCAGATTACTAAAACGGAAAAAAATAGGTTTTTTAAGAACAGTTCAGAGTAAGGTTCTTTGGGGAACCTGTTGCATTTTCTATTGCATTGCTACAAAAACCCTCTTTTTGGCATTTTTATGTGTTAAGAACATTAAAATAACCCTTTTTCCAGAAGCTTTTGTGCAATGCAGAGGTTCCATGGATAAAGGTTCTGCATGGAATCATAGAAGACAATAAATAACCTGTATTTTTTTAAGAGTATGGAAAACATTTACGATTTGTGTGTTACGATATACAGTAATGCATATGATGTGCATATGATAATAGGCTATGAAGGTCATCTCAGTACCATAACCATTAGCATCCACCTCAAGCTTAAAATCTTTCTAATGGGGTTTGGAAAACTTACAATGTTCATGAGGGTCAGGAGGTACTTCTGGATGTGCTCTCTGCCATGAAACACCACTACAGAGCAGTCCACACCCAACAGAACCTCGATGTTAAAGATCTCATCTTCATACGTCTCTCTGCGTGTTCGCGAGTTGCTCTTTATTTTCTTCTTAACATGGTGGGGTAAATACTCCAATCCAGCATGGAAACCCAGAGGGGAACCTGCAAAGCATGTGCACACATGATTAAATAACGTTTAAAGAGGCCAAATCATGATGAAACAAACTTTTGAGTAATATAACAAAATACTGTAAATTTCCGAACCAGAAGCCGATCATAGAGGGGGAAAGTATTAAATAATAAAAACAGTAAGATATGTCTAGTTAAAATGCAACATCATGAAGATGGCAAATTTAAATGAGCCATGAAAACTAAAATGCAAACTGTATATTTTTCATACTGTAAATTAAGGTCATTTTCAGCCCATACTTAATTTGAAAATAGCTGCACAATGATAAACAAAAACAGTTGCAGTATATTTCTCAGTTCATTCAGCAGGTTCTCTCTCTCTTGTCATCTAATACACAGCACAGACACTTTCTCAACTCCAAAAGCTTTCATGTTCAGACTGGGTGCCGCTGAGGCATGTCTCTCAGGCACTGTCTGTGCCAAAACTGCTCAAGCGAGGGACAGCGTGGAGTGAGAGAGAACTAAAACGGATGTCAGGCATTAAAACATTACAATACAAATTCAGTGATACTAAAAACTACAATTAGCCTATCATATTTATTTACCATGGTATTTGCATAATACTTGGAACTTGGAATTGTGTCCAAAACATTTTTTAAGTCATTGCTATGTGCTTGCTTACTTCAGTCTGTTTGTTTGGAGAGAACGTAATGTTTCTTTCCAAGGTGATGAATGATACAAAGTGATTATGATTACAAATTATGATTACAATACATGTATGATTACAATACAGAGGGCTAAGCAAGAGGGGAATCCTGTATCCAGAGCAAAGGGTCAAAACACTAGGGCAAGGTAAGAAAAAAGACTAAACTATGAACTAGAAACTAAGATAAGACTATGAAAACTAGAAAATGAAACAAGACAATGGAAAATATAAACTGAAACAAGAGTATGAAAACTATAAAACAAGACTATGAAAACAAACACTGAATGGCTTGGGATCGCAACTGAGAGGGATATGTGCAGAACAATACTCGGCCGTGTCCAATGCTTATAAAGTGTGCCTGATGATTGTGCTGTGTGTGTGTGATTGGTCTCAGGTGCTTGGTGTGATTGTTATCAGGTGAATGTGATTGGTGCAATGGAGTATGGGAAATGTAGTCCAGGGTGTACTGTGTAGTGTGAGAGTCTGTAAAAAGTATAACACTTGCCGTCTAACATACTGTATGTCATTACAGTTTATTAATATAGCTCCGAATCGAGGGAGATTAATGAATGTTCCTAGTTTTGGAAGAGGCAAAGCAGTGTACATATTCTCATAAACTTCTCGTTTAATTTAAAAATAAAATAGAATTTGATAAATGTCTTTCTAAACAAGCACAGACACCGTGATAAATAAACCAAATGGGAAGTCAAACAAATGCACCATAAAAATCAGTAATGTTTACTGCCAAAACCACAATCATTTATGAGTGTAAATGCTGCAAAAGAAAATCAGCTAAACAAATAAATGTATGAAATCCTAGACAAATTCTGTAAAAACTAAAATTTAGAGCAAGATATACAATCATCTTACAATGTGTATTATCTCAAACCTGACAAATTTACATAAAAATTGGTCATGGGCTTTGTTTGTGCAATAGACATCTGTTTTGCACTTTCCATTCATCACTCTGTGTCTCTGGAAACACATATCACAATAAATGAACTAGTGGAAAAACCAAAGCTGGTCTGTGTCACTCATATTGGAGTTTTCCACATGGAGTCAAATTAGTCTTTGAAAAACAAGGACTAGTAAGTCAAGGTGACCTGTGAATGTGCCTCTAGTACTGGAAACAAGGACTGAGGCAATTACCAGGACATCAACACAAAAGTCCAGAGTCAAGGAAAAGGTTAAGTATTAGCTTAGAATGAAAATTATTTTTAAAGGAGAATCAACACTGACTATGAGGAGCACCTACTCTAGCTACAAACAGTGTTGTTAATAAATTATATTTCCCAGCATTGTAACAGTAGTTCAGCTATTTTCCTCATTTTTACAACTTACTTTGCAAGTAAGAAGCTTTATCAAATGATATTCTTATTTGAGGTAATAAACAAACACAGTCACCTAAACTTCTTCACTTTCATACAGTGTTGGAAAGTCTGATTTATTCCAGTAAACTGGTTCATCCTAAATGGTACGCTTTCTCATATTGTTGCAAAATCTGATTATTTCTAGTGAATACGTTTATTTAGATGGTTTATAAAACAGAATCACAAAACTGATTTACAGATTCCAGATAACAGATTCTCCAGACACTGACAGAAAACTTGTATATGGGTGAATATTGTGAAAAAAAAAGAAAAAACATATATATTTTTATTTTTTTATACTATGTTCAGTTACTCAAAGATTTTATTGTAATGGTCAGATTCTTTTTTAGTGAATACGGTTGTTAAATTGTTCATCTATTCTAAAAGTACAGATTCACAACTCTGATTCACAGATCATTGTAGGCTAAAATTCTAATCGACTGTTTATTAGTTGTTTTTGTTATATTTCATATAAATTTACCTGTACAAGCTTAATATTGTCACCCTAATTGAGATACATCCAAACCTCTTTATTGCAAATGACTTATTTGATTCTTCTGGTACTGTCAAAAAAATAATAAAATATATATAATAATAATAATAATAATAATAATAATAATAATAATAATAATAATAATAATAATAATAATAATAATGTATGCTGTACCTTAAAGTTTTAGTTTGTAGTATTGTTTCAGTTTTAATTCAGATTCTTTCTAGTGAATACACATGTTTAGACAGTTCATCTAAATAAACAAAATCCCAACACTGATTCACAGATTGCAGTACCTATAGGCAAAATTTTTACTCGATTGTATCCTAGGTATGTTTTTATTGTTTTTAATATGAATTTACCTATTCACATTTAATACTGTCACCATAAATTATGTTTGTATAAGAAAAAAAAGATAAATTGATAATAATAATTGATAAATGATTGGATTTTTTTAAATTGTATTTTATTTATATAAACATATTGGCCCTTACATGTAAGTAAAATATAATACGCCCTTTTTTTTGTTTGTAGCTTGTGTAGATTAAGGTAAAACCATGAAGTGACAGTAAAGTAGCACTACTACAATACTATACTCTCATTGTTACTGTCAAATGAGTATCATAATGTCAGCTGACACCCAAATGAATTCCACACTCATTGTATTTCAACAGCATAGTGCCAAAGTTTTTTTTTTCTTTGCTATTGACTATAAATAGAAAGTTACAAACAAGCATCTTGTGTTCTGCTTGCCATTCCGAGAGACCAGGTCTGCTCCCAGTAATCCCATGACCTGAAGTCATTGCCATTTCATCTGTAGCTGGGGTTTCCACTGCCTGCCTGCAAGGAACAATGCTGTATAGAATAATGATGAAGTCTGAGCAGTCAATAACTCTCGCCAATTATCATAATTATTCGAATCAATGAGTGCTGGGCTTGTCATTTTTGACATATCAGGCCCACAAGTGTTATTTGTATTCAGGAAACGGAATCATTATGAAAAACTCCAAAAACGGATAAAAAAAAAACGGAATATTTTAGAAGCTTTCAAGTAGACCTTTGCTTTGAAAATGAAATCAAAGTCATTCAGATCTGTTAACAACTGGAGAAATCCTCTTTGAATAGGGCAGTGGAAGTTTGGCCTGACTCTTCTGACATGTTTTTTTTTCTTTTTTCTTTTCTTTTCTTTTCTTTTGTTTTCTTTCTTTTTTGTTTGTATAAATGCAATTTAGAAACACTGTTTCTTTTTTAATAAATCAATGCTGGCAGATGTGACTGGAAAAATAATCAGAAAAAATGAGATGTGTAAAGTAAATGAAACTGAAAGATACACATCTTGAAATGTAAAACAAACAGGAAAGTTCCTTAAACTCCAAGCTACACTGATTTCAGTTAACACAATGTCACATTGAAGGTAAATTAAATTAAATTAAAGCATTTAGCAGACGCTTTTATCCAAAGCAACTTACAGTGCATTCAGACTATACATTTTTATCATGTATTCCCAGGGAATTGAACCCCCAACCTTGTGCTTGCTTGCTTGCTAACACAATGCTCTACCACTTGAGCAACAGGAACACCTGAAATGTTAAACATGTTAAACCTGAAACATGTTTTACATGGATAAAATAAAGACATGGTTATTAATGTGGCACAAATTTCGGTTGGCTATGAATGCAACATCTTCTTTCTCTAATACAACTACACTGACTAAAATCTATGTTGCTTGCAGGATGAATGATGTTCCATCTGAGAAAGAGGAATTATTCTGAAAATATAAGGACTCAGTTCACTTCCAACGACTCCGCATCAGTGTGGAAAAGTCTAAAGAACATCACCAATTACAAGACACCACCCCCCAGCACTGTAGAGAATCAACGACTGGCAGACGATCTGAACGAGTTTTACTGCAGGTTTGAAAGAACACCCATCACCTGCCCTGAACGCCTCCCCACACAACCATTCACACCCTTCACAACTCCTGCAACCAGCCCTGAATGCCTCTCCAAACTACCGTTCACACCATTAACAGCTCCTGCAACCCATCCTGAACACCTCTCCAATCAAGCACTCTCACCATTCTCACCTCCTGCATCCCCCCTCTCCCCCACACCTGCAATTCAGATCAGCGAGGATGCGGTGCGCCAGGTCTTCCGGAAGCAAAAAAGGAAAAAAGCACCAGGCCCAGATTGTGTTACACCAGCCTGTCTGAAATCCTGTGCTGACCAGCTGGCCCCCATCTTCACACAGATCTTCAACAGATCGCTGGAGCTGTGCGAAGTCCCTTCATGCTTCAAACGCTCCACCATCATCCCCATCCCTAAGAAACCCAAAATTACAGGACTAAATGACTACAGGCCTGTGGCTCTAACGTCTGTAGTCATGAAGTCATTTGAAAAACTGGTGCTGGCCCACCTGAAGGACATCACTGGGCCCTTGCTGGATCCTCTTCAGTTTGCCTACAGAGCAAACAGGTCTGTGGACGATGCAGTAAACATTGGACTGCATTATGTTCTACAACACCTAGACAGACCGGGGACTTATGTGAGGATCCTGTTTGTGGACTTCAGCTCGGCATTCAACACGATCATCCCAAACCTCCTCCTGCCCAAACTAAATCAGCTCTCCGTGCCCACCTCCATCTGTCAGTGGATCAACAGCTTCCTGACAGACAGGCAGCAGCTAGTGAGGCTGGGAAAATACACATCCAGCACCCGTACAATCAGCACCGGAGCTCCCCAGGGCTGCGTTCTCTCCCCACTGCTCTTCTCCCTGTACACTAATGATTGCACATCTAAGGACCCCTCTGTCAAGCTCCTGAAGTTTGCAGATGACACCACACTCATCGGCCTCATTCAGGACGGTGACGAGTCTGCTTACAGACAGGAGGTAAAAGAGCTGGCTCTCTGGTGCACTCTCAACAACCTGGAGCTTAACACCCTCAAAACAGTGGAGATGATCGTGGACTTCAGGAGAAACCCCCCTGCACTCCCCCCACTCACCATCATGAACAGCACTGTGACTGCAGTGGAGTCATTCAGGTTCCTGGGAACCACTATCTCTCAGGACCTGAAGTGGGACATTCACATTGACTCCATTGTGAAAAAGGCCCAGCAGAGGTTGTACTTTCTCCGCCAGCTGAGGAAGTTTAACCTGCCACAGGAGCTGCTGAAACAGTTCTACTCCACCATCATTGAATCCATCCTCTGCACTTCAGTAACTGTCTGGTTCAGCTCAGCTTCTAAATCTGACCTCAGAAGACTACAGAGAGTAGTCCGGACTGCTGAGCGAATCATCGGTTCAACTCTCCCATCTATTCAAGAACTGTACTTATCCAGAGTGAGAAAAAGGGCTGTCAAAATCACTCTGGACCCCTCACATCCAGCACACTCCCTCTTTGAACTGTTGCCATCTGGTCGACGCTACAGAGCACTGAGCACTAGAACGACCAGACACAGGACCAGTTTCTTCCCTCAGGCAATCCATCTTCTGAACAGCTGATAATAATGGCGAACACACTACACTTTATATTTATATGCACACACACTTTATTTATCTAACACACATACTTAGTATACACTTAATTTTGCACATAATTTACATGTACATACATAACTTCACTTTGTAATATACCTGCCTACAATTGTCATTTGTATATTGTCATTCACTGTCTACATATTTGTATTTTTATTCTTTTATTATGTGTTTTATGTTCTGTCGCTGTCATTCTGTTGTACTGCGGAGCTTCTGTCACGAAAACAAATTCCTCGTATGTGTAAACATACCTGGCAATAAAGCTGATTCTGATTCTGATTCTGATCTGCTTAGACAAGCTTGAGTATCCTCAACGAAGGCATGACTCAAGTCAGCACAAAGGAATATGAGCCCACGCAGAAACCTACAGAACACACAGAAACATGAATGCTTGAGTTCCATGGACTAATAGTTCTGCCACTAGTCAGTGTTGGGTCTGCATTAACTAGTCGCAAATTACAAACAGGACCTATTGTCCTTTTGAGGGACTCCCTTAAACAAAGGAAGCTATATATTTTCATGTATAAACATGAAATGGCGGCGGCGGCCACTGCAAGAATAAAAGTTACGCCTTCTTTCTTTGTGTAGAAATTTGGACGCCATTGTGCAAATCTTCCCACATCATGATGTAGACATGTGGGGGCACGTAAGAATGAGCCATTTTAGGTAGGCAAGGTTGATTCTTAACTTTTATAAAGAATCTCTCTTTGGATTTGAGACTTTTGTCTTTGCAACTTTACAGAACTTTTTTATGTACCAAGAGCTTGAAACACTCCAAAAAGGAAGCAAAAATTTAAATCGCATCATATGACCCCTTTAATTCACCAATTAGTAGACTTTATATCTGGACGACTACCCTGTTGAAAAGACTTTAGGCTACCATTAATTTCCATGCTGTTTTCAACTGGTTTGTTAAAGTTAAAGGTCCCGTTCTTCGTGATCCCATGTTTTAAACTTTAGTTAGTGAGTAATGTTGTTGTTGAGTATAAATAATATCTGTTAAATTCTAAAGCTCAAAGTTCAATGCCAAGCGAGATATTTTATTTAACAGAATTTGCTTACAAAAAAATGACCCATTTGGACTACAGCCCTCTAGTTCCTGCAGTAATGATGTTACTAAAACAGTTTTTTTGACTAACCACCGCCCACATGAATACACAAAAAGGGGGCGTGGTCTTGTTGCACTCCGACGGAGAAGAGGAAGAGCTTGTGTTTGTCGCCATGTGTGGTCGAAACGCTGTTATTTTCATCTCAGAGTCCAATCACCTTTGTTTGGGCTTCCCAGGGACGCTGTTCTTGGAGATCAATGGTTACAATTTATGTTTAACTTGGTTCCCGAAAATTATAATCCACATGTAAAACTATGTGCAGCACATTTTGCTGATGACAGCTTGCTCAATCTCAATCAGTTTAATGCCAGATTCGCACAAAGATTATTATTGAAAGATGGAGCAGTTCCCTCTTTGTCTGGAGAAGGCATTGTTTATGGACCACAACCTGTAAGTTCTGTAACTTATTACATGCTGTTTAGCTTTGTTAACTAGATATTAGGGCTGTGCAAAAAAATAGAATGCGATTTTCATGTGCATCTCGTCAGTAAAAACGCTCCTGTGATTATAAGTACATCTCCAGCACGTGCGTTATTTTACTGTCTATGGTTCAGATCAGGATTGACAGGTTTTCAAAACAAATCCTGCCCACTTGTTTCTCAAAACTAGCCCAATCGCATTTCCAGGAGGGCAGCGTGCTCTAAGCTGGTGTCGAATCACAATACAGGAACCGATGGCACAATCAGAACTCGTTACGTATTTCTGAAGGAGGGACTTTATAGAACAAGGAAGTCATCAGCCCGTTTTTATGACAGTGAAGACAGCAGTATACAGATAAGTGAATTGTGTGAAAAATACTCAGTTTTTTTTTATACGCGAAACATGAACACGTTATATTGCACACTGCAAACACAATCAAAGCTTCAAAAAAGCATGAAAAACGGACCTTTAAGTGCTGGAATAGTGCTGGTCTAGCTGTAGGACTACCATGGTCTTGGGTGAAACTCAGGGCTTTGCACAGTGGGGTGGCCCGGTGGATGGAGCCACTGCCCCTTTGCCCTCATCAGCTGAGGTGCCCCTCTTACCAATCCTCCATCATCCCAGCTCAAAGCTGTCTATTACCGCTCCACTGAAGATTCGATGATTCCGCTAATCCACTCTGTGTTTCCCACCTCTCTGCAGCATCACTCACAATATGTGTGCTGCTCTCTGGAGGTAGGAGACCACAGTTCCCAAAGATCATTGCATTACCAGGTAGATGCACTACAGTCTACATAAATCAGTGGTTGATCCACTGAATTAGTAATTAGTTGATTGTTTGTTTTTAATTTTGTCGGTAATGACTCTGCCTTCTAAAGGCAAACTTGTAAACCTTCTAAACTTGCTCAAAATATGTGTTCTTCAGTTCTCTCTTCACAGCAGTTCAGTCAGTGTACTGTTTGAGTGCATTCATTACTCCGGGATATTGGTTTGTGTTAACTCAGACGGAGTGTCAGCCACATTAAAAAAGTTAACAGCTTAAGTCATTTGTGGATTAATGCGTATTAGAGATGCAAACCGTTTAAAATGATTGAGTTCGATTTGGTGAACTGAATGATTCATTTGCGATCCGGATATGACAAACTGCTTTGTTTTGAACTCTCTCACACAACAGACACGGAAGAGAAGACAATGCTGAATAAAGTCATCGTTTTTGCTATTTTTGGACCAAAATGTATTTTCGATGCTTCAAAAAATTCTAACTGACCCTCTGATGTCACATGGACTACTTTGATGATGTTTTTCTTACCTTTCTAGACATGGACAGTATACCGTTCACAGAGTTTCAATGGAGGGACTGAATCTAAAATATATTAAGCTGTGTTCCAAAGATAAACGGAGGTCTGGTTTGGAACAACATGAGGGTAAGTTATTAGTTACATAATTTTGCTATCTGGGTGAACTAACCCTTTAACTACAGTGCCTTATGGTGGGGTAAGTTAAAATGCTCACACAATTTACCCCTCAGCATTTGGCTCACTTTGCACCATAGCTGCCAATTTACCAGTTCAGGCTTATATTAAAATGGTACTTTGACAAGCAAAAACCATTTAATGTAAATAGAAAATGTAAACATACAGACAGAAGTGTGAACCTGAAGTCTCTCTAATGACGATGTCAGCTAACAACATTTTTGACCTTGTTTTTAAAGTCATCATTCAAGAGCACTTAATCACATCTTTACATTGGTCATCAATCTTAAAAAAAGATCCCAGTAAACACTGTAATCAGTTAGTTAATGTCGTTTCACCAAGGCATCATCAGTTAACACAGCACTGTAGAGTTAACTCATATCACAGAGCTAGAATTCCAAGGCACAGAAAGATCAGTCTTCATTAGCTCTCCAGACAAAATGCCGCAGGACTCCTTCTTAAGATACTGTCTTTTCTTGCACTGCTGCAAAGGTGGCCCAGCACAAATAGAGATATTTGCAGCACAGGTGGAAGCTGTATGCTCCTCCTTAATGTAAGACCAGGCCAACAGCTATTAGTCAATGGAACAACTAGAATGTTGTTGTTTCAGGAATAGGAAAAAGATTAGCTGAAAAACACATGCAGTCCCATATTTTCTAAAGCCATGAACACACATAAAGCCATGCGTGCAATCCTATATGATCTCTGATGGCTAGCTGGAGCCATTACAGTACATTTGGTATGCTACAGTGTGATATGTGTGGGCTGAAATGTCAGAGCGACTGAGGTGAAGAGAAACTGACAAAAGTGCAGAAACGACACTCTTCTCAAATGCAATGACAAACCAGGAAACAAAATCTGGATCATGTTTTCCAACCTTCATATGTAAGGTCATGTCCAATTATATTTGTTATGAAAATTTTGCTTTCAATACATGGATTTATATCCACATATTCTGCACTTTCCCATAATAATGAGGGATGGAAAATATATTATAATAACAATTACAGATAAAACAATTATTATACATTATTTATTTTGTCATACTGTATATAAAATAACATTTTCCAAATGAACATAAAAACATAAAGGTGCATCTCAATAAATTAGAATGTAGTGGAAAAGTTCATTTATTTCAGTAATTCAACTCAAATTGTGAATCTCGTGTATTAAATAAATTCAATGCACACAGACTGAAGTAGTGTAAGTCTTTGGTTGTTTTAATTGTGATGAATTTGGCTAACATTTAACAAAAACCCACCAATTCACTATCTCAACAAATTAGAATATGGTTACAAGTCAATCAGCTAATCAACTCAAAACACCTGTAAAGGTTTCCTGAGACTGAGAAATGGTCTCTCAGTTTGGTTCACTAGGCTACACAATCATGGGCAAGACAATTCTTGTCCAGAAGATAATCATTGACTCCCTTCACAAGGAGGGTAAGCCACAAACATTTATTGCCAAAGAACATGGCTGTTCACAGAAAGATGAGTGGAAGGAAAAAGTGTGGAAGAAAAAGATTCACAACCAACTGAGAGAACCACAGCCTTATGAGTCCTCACATATGAGTCCTCATGAGTCAAGCAAAATCGATTCAAGAATTTGAGTGAACTTCACACGGAATTGACTGAGGCTGCATGGGTTCACGGCATACAGATTTGTCAAGGAATTTGGCATACATATTCATATTCCTCTTGTTAAGCCACTCCTGACCCACAGACAACGTCAAAGGTCTCTTACCTGGGCTAAGGAGAAGAAGAACTGGACTGCTGCCAAGTGGTCCAAAGTCCTCTTTTCAGATGAGAGCAAGTTTTGTAATTCATTTGGAATCCAAGGTCCTAGAGTCTGGAGGAAGGGTGGAGAAGCTCATAGCCCAAGTTGCTTGAAGTCCAGTGTTAAGTTTCCACAGTCTGTGATGATTTGGGGTACAATGTCATCTGCTGGTGTTGGTCCATTGTGTTTCCATTGTGAAAACTAAAGTAACTGCGCCCATCTCTACCAAGAAATTTTGGAGCACTTCATGCTGACCAGCTTTTTGAAGATGCTGATTTCATTTTCCAGCAGGATTTGGCACCTGACCACAGAGAATCTATGGGGTATTGTCAAGAGGGAAATGAGAAACAAGAGACCAAAAAATGGGGCCACTGTCAAAGAAACCTGGGCTTCCACTACCACCTCAGCAGTGCCACAAACTGATCACATCCATGCCACGCCGCATTGAGGCAGTAATTAAAGCAAAAGGAGTCAAGTATTGAGTACATGTACAGTAAATGAACATACTTTCCAGAAGACCAACAATTCACTAAATGTTATTTATTTATTATTATTATTATTATAATCTTTTTTATTTGTCTTTTAATAGTCTTATTCTAATTTGTTGAGATAGTGAATTGGTGGGTTTTTGTTAAATGTGAGCCAAAATCATCACAATTAAAAGAACCAAAAACTTTATTTAATACACAAGTTTCACAATTTGAGTTGAATTACTGAAATAAATGAACTTTTCCACTACATTCAAAGTTTATTGAGATGCACCTGTATGCACTTGATTGTAGTTGACAATTTTGTTTTTATTCTGTAAAAAGATATGCATATAAACTACGATGGAAAATTTGTATTTACTGAAATTTACAGAATAAATGTTGTAACTGTGATGCTTTATTTTTACATGTATTTAGTCAGAATATATAATTGTAATATAAGCTTTGTATTGGTGAAAATGTAATAATGAATATCAGTGTCAGCGCCGTATTGGTATAAGATTGGTATTAAATTTAATTGACAATAAGGATTTAAACATGCTTATTAATTAGCATGTCCTTTGGAAAAAAAAAAACAGCCATACTCAAATAACAAACGATCCACAGAGGAGAGAAACTCTGGCTTCACCTGTATTACTCTGATAGATCATTGAATAAAAAATACCAAAAGCCATGTTCGAAGAGAAAGCACATATTGATTATTGATAATTAGTATTGATAATTCAGTATTGTGACGGCTAGTACTTATTCTCAGATTAAAGTAACAAGAAGTATTTTTTATGATTGTTGAAGTGAACAGAATGAGAGCTTTTTAGAAAGAGTGCTGCAAAAATGTCTCAAGATATATAAATGCTTGACACTAGCAGACATGTCCTTGTTAGCATACCTTGTAGCATGTTAGCATGTTCACCATTGTCATTCATCTTTATAGTCAATACAGATCTAGAAGGTCAAAGACTAAGTCAATGTCAACTTTGACCAATACATTTGCATGGTAATGCACAAAAGAACTCTCTAACGCAGTTATCTAAACCAAATAAACTATGAAGAAATTATATAAACAGAGCAGAGGAATTTTCCCAGCATGTCTGATTATGAAACCTGATTTTGCAGGCCATTTTCAGAGGAAAAACCCTCTCACCCTTCTCTCCTCCCACCGCTTTTGCAGTAATTCTCAATGTTGTACACTTCATGTCTGCCAAGTAGAACTTAAACTCTCATCAAGCCTTGCCACGTAGACACTGGCTGTCTGAGTCCGGCATGTCTCTGCTGGAATTCACTGAGAGCTGCAGCTTCTCAAATTCACACACACACACTCCAGCTGATGTCGCCAAAGACCTGCTCGCTCCAAAACAGAGATTCACTTACAGATACTGTATATTCTCCTGTTATTTTTAGTACCAGCATGGGCATACCTGCACTTCCACAATGCAATACAACATCAAACCTACTGCCTGCCACATGTGTAACCTTTTCAGCTAAATATTGATTTATGACTTTAATTTGATGTCTGTGATAAAAGAAGATGTAAGATTTGCAGTGTTAAAACAATTGCCTGAAGATATAGGAAAAAATCGCTAACTTCAGTGTATATACTGAACATACATATTTCACTTTTCAATTCTGGTTTAGAATCTTAATTTTAACCACAATTTAACCACAATTAAAGGTAATCGAGTGCTACTGTTCAAAAGTTTAGAGACATTCATGTATAATGATACAGAAGATTTTTTTTAAATCATTTTGAACTTTCCATTCATCTAAAATGAAAAAAAAAGAAAATACAAAAATAAATACAAATTATGGTTACATACGTATATATATATATATATATATATATATATATATATATGTGTGTGTGTGTGTGTGTGTGTGTGTGTGTGTGTGTGTGTGTGTGTGTGTGTGTGTGTGTGCGTGCGTGTGTGTGTGTGTGTGTAAAACATTGATATTAAAGGGGGGGTGAAGTGCTATCTCATGCATACTGAGTTTTTTACACTGTTAAAGAGTTGGATTCCCAAGTTGTACGTTTGATGATATTCTGTATTCCGGTTTGTCACAAGTTTCTGAAAGTTTTTTTCGAGTATGGGTCTGTGTGACGTTAGAAGAAGCGGAATTTCCTTATTTGGGTCCTAAGGGCACTTCTCCCGGAAGAGCCCGCGCTCCCGTATAGCAGAGCACTGAGAGCAGAGACATTCACTGATCAGAGCGAGAGACCAAAATGTAAAAAAAGAAGTGTGTTTTTGGTTGCCAGGGCAAGACAACCCTGCACAGATTACCAAAAAAAAAAAAAAAAAAACAGCATTAAAGAGCCAGTAAGATGAAAATTCTAAGCTTCCTGTCACTGTTTATAAGTCCTGTACAAAAGGTTTAAATCCATCCAAGGTTAAAATATTTTGTCAAAATATCATTTTAAAATTACCTCAATTCTCAGAGATCCCCAAACGGTCCGCGCAAAGCTGTTCAAAAGATTCAGTTTCCTTAAACCCCACCTTTCGGTAGCATACTGTGTTCTGATTGGTCAACTAACATAGTCAGTTTTGATTGGTTGTTCCGCACACAACTTCAGTTTGGGGTGAATTATGTCTTATTCCTCTCATCGCGAAGCAAACAGTAAAATAAAAACCTTGTACAGTCTCTCTGCTTTTTCTTCTGTCTGGGTGTATTCAAGCCGCGCGCTTCTGTTTGTATCTGAATAGTGCGTTCAGCGTGGGTGCGTGGTCAAATTAGATATAATGAAGGGAGATTTGAAAGATTGGACATCACGTTGTTTTCATATGGATTACTTTATCACAGAATATCTGTTTTCGGCATCACCTGTTTAGTTTTAAAGTAGACATGTCAAGCGTTCTATAGATATATCTCTCATGTCTCTTCGTTGAGTATTCATAGAGTTACACTTCATTTTAATGACGTGTTTGTAAATGAAGATCAGCACCGACTTTTTTGGGGTTATCAGAGGGTTTTAACATAACTGTTAGTGCTAGCGCGACATACTGATAAGACGCTCGGGAGAAAACAAACACATAACTTCATTATCATAATCGCGTTGTGATTCGGAGATGCTTGTTGGTCTAAATAAAGTTGGTAATGAACCCTCTTTTATGGCCAAATGCTTTGAAAATCCCGCCTTGAACTCACCGAGATTAGAAAAGCAGTCATCAGTGAAATGCCATTGGTTCTTCTGATCTTCATTCTTTGGCAGTGAAAATAAAACAAACTTGCCTTTACAATTAAAAACACACTGTCTCCTCGACATGATGCTATCACACCAACCACTAACCAGAGAGTCTGTGTGGGGGGTGGGTCAGGTCAGAGTTTTGTTTCTCCCATGACGGTAGGCGGAGATTATTATGCAAAGTGTTTCTAGTGACGTACATAGAGATGGGCAAAAGCTTTGAAATCTATAACGACTCGTTTAAGCGATTCAGAGTCGACTCCTTACTTTAGAAGCCAATAACTTTATAAAACGTGTACTTTTTGGTTTAATTACTTTGCACATTGTTTACACTGATGGACAGCTATATCATACACTGTAATACAGGTAATTTTTGATTTCCAATCTGTGTGGCTCTTTAAGGGACCAGTGGATGGAGTTTATTTTTACAGAGCATCAACGGAGTTGTGCAAGTGTTTTTGTTTGTTCCCTGCATTTCGAAGATGCTTGTTTTACAAACAAGGCCCAGTTTGACGCTGGATTTGTATATCGTTTATTTCTTAAGGATAATGCAGTCCCAACGAAAAAGGGTCACGATTGTGTGTTGGAACCGCAGGCGGTGAGTAAAACTGCTTCAAATATCTCTATTGGCGCATAAGCACATCAAGTAAACAACATGCGATGTTGTCATCAAACTGCACTTTCCACATGTACACCTTAAAAAAAAAAAAAAGACGACATAAAGTGGAACTTAGTCATTTTCCAAAACCGCTAAGCAAATATATACAGTTTCAATACATACTACATAGAGACGTTCTGCAGTAGTCGTTGCTGCTGCTGCTCTTGTTAAATTTCAGCCTCTGGATCTGATTCTGGATCATAAATATACGGCTGAATCTGACTGTTAGCCATGGTTTGTTTTGGATGATGGTTTTTTTTCCTCACAGTAATGTCACAGCTCCCAGATGCGCTCAACGCAAAAGCCTACTGGCGCTCGTGATTCTTTAGCTCTGCCCACACGTCACGCCCCCAGCCGCTCCTGTTTTTCCGGGAAAAAACGGTACAGACTATCTTTCTCTTATAAATATAATAAAACTAAAGACTTTTTGGAGTTATGAAGGATGCAGTACTACTCTATAGGTACTCAAGATTAACAGGATATTGAGTGAAAACAAGCATTTCACCCCCCTAAGAATTGTTTACTAACAGCTGCCTAAAATTCAGCTTTGCTCTCACAGGAATAAATTATATTTTAAATGAAATTCTAAAATGTCCATATTTAAAAATGTATAAACTGCCTATGTCCTACACCTGTGTTTTGCGTTGTCCACTGGAATGCCACTCTCTTGTGAAAATGCATACAACAATTAGTGGAAGCTAGAGATTACTTCACTTCGCTTCAGAAGGCCTTTATTTCCCTCCTGGAGCTATGTAGAGTACTTTTTATGATGCATGCATTTTTTGGGGCTTCAAATTCTCTACCACCATTCATTGAAATTATAAAGCTTGGAAGAGCCAGGACATATAAACAACAACAACAAAAACTCTGAGACCCATCCCTTTAAGGACCGTTTACTCATAATGGTAATCATAACCACAAAAGAGCCATAACAACAGTGAAACAAGGAAACTAAATTATTTGGAGCACTTCTGTTTCTGCTGATAACGATAACCAATAAAAATGCGTCCGACTTCACACACTGCGAGCATATAACTGCAGTGCACACTTGGAATTATCACACTTATTTTTTATGAATCATAAAGCAAGATTGTAACATCACTTTTAAAAGATAAGTGAGTAAATTGATTTTACATTTAAAAGCAGCGTTGCCCAACTCTGGTATTGATTACAGTGCTAATCCTACAGTCCTTTTAAAGGATCAGCAAGAATTTTTGTATTTCTGTCAAATAGGGTTTGACAGTACTGCAGTTAAGCAATTCATGCAGCCTTCTAAAACAACTAGGCTGTGAAGAAAAATGAAAAAGCAAAGGAACTGTGACGCAAGTCGAGGCTCTCCATATTCCCCAGCTGAACTCGACCACTCAAACTCAAAGTGACATGTGAATCCTTTTTAGAGAAGTTTATGACTTTATCCAGTCACCCTGCTGCTCCTCTCCTCACACGTCTCACATGGGATGCTGAGAGAGACAGTGCTGGGGGTGGAGCGGGATGAACAGCCTGGGCAATGACTCAGCCCTGGAGAACTTTTCTCACTTTATCCACATATCTTGCCTCAGGTCCATTTAGTAAGGAAAAGTTCAACCAAAAAGAAAAAATAATAATCCATTATTCACTCATCCAAATTTTTGAATAAACTATTTCTTTAACACTATGAGACATGGCTTTAGCTTTGATAGACACTGTAGCTCTGCTTTAAATCTAGTTTAAATGGACTGGATATAGCCTTAGCAGTATTTTCAAAGACTGCATGCTTTGCTAAGAGGTTACATTGAACATGCTTTAAAATTTAACGAGCTTCACACAACATTTTGACGCTCATGCCAAATACTTTATCTTACCTAGTTGATCTTTCCCCCCCAAAAAATACCAGCATGGTCATCAGCACGTGTTTTGGATGCTGGTTTCCTGGTGTCCCTACCGGTCATGATCTCTAGCTGGAGTGCCCGTGAGCTTCATTAGAGGGCACTCCAGCTGGAGATTGTGACATAAGCGTATGTCTTTGATGAGCGAACAATATCCAGACTGGGTAATCCAAAGGGTAAATCCAAAACTACAAAAGCAAGAATCAAAACCAGGTAAACAATCCAAAATGAAACACAAAGGCAAGACAAGGCAGGAAACGAGACAACATGGGCTAAACAATACTCAGCAGTTTGAAGGTGATCTGAGTAAGTGTTACATAGTGAATGTGTGATTGGTGTGTGTAATCAGTTCATTCAGATGTGTGTGTGAAATCAGTGCAAAGGATTATTGTAAATTGAATCCAGGGTGAAGTGGCAAGAGTCTGGAATGGAGTCCCCTCTAATGAAGCTAGAGATCGTGACACTACCAGACTAGCCAGGGATTTTTTTATTATTATTATTATTTTATTATTGTTAAGGATTTTTTAAAATAATTTTCCCAAGGCTATTGGGGCCCGTAACATGCTCAAAAACTATTGAAATTTCCACACACATTGGAATCGTCTACCATCAGGGCTGGACACATGGACACAAGTTCACATGGTGGGGTCAAGGGGGGGCCATGGCACAGCCTCTTTTAAGGTCATATTCCAGGGGCACTACAGGACAGACCATTTCACCTATAAGTAACCAGACATTCTTACATATATAGATTTGTGCTGACAATCGGTGCTCCACCCAACAGGAAGACAGCTTTTGTAGACTGTTTGAAAAATGCACGCTCTGGAATTTGATATATTCGTCCTAGCGTTTTCAACCGATCCCCACCAATCTCAGTCAATATGATCTTAATGCAAAAGTTTTTCAGGATTCTTGAATGGTTTGGCCATGACAAGGTGACGTATTTATGGTGAAAAAAGAGAAACAGGAAGTGTGCTATAACTTCATTATACATTGGTTGATTTTGATCAAACTTCAGAAGTTTGTTCATTGAAGGAGGCTAATCGCATAGCTGTTACTACTATGCATCAAAGTTATAGCACCACCAAATGGAAGCAGGAAGTGTATTATTTAAAAAAAAAATTACTATGAAATCAGCCTCTTATTTTTTTTACCTGATTTGCTTCAAACTTCATCAGGATAATGATAAGACAAAACAGATGTACAACTGTAAAGGGATTCTTGATATCTTAAATACAGCTGCCATGGCAATGCTTCAAATGTAAAAGTTTTTCTTCTGTATACTCCTCTGATTGCGGTCATATGATTTACACCAAACTTTACATGATGCCAAAACACAGAGGAACCTAAACTGTTAATTATTATTATTTTTATTTTTTTTTGGATATCTCAAACAGTGTTACCATAGCAATTTATTAAAATAGTTGCAAAAAAGTAAGCAAGGGTTGCCTTATAGCCTATCTTTAAAGTGCATTGTTCAAACTCCTCAATACTTTTATTTATTTACTCATTTGGTCACAGTGGTAATGTTGATCGAGTGGCAAGAAACTGAACCTCAGCATCCCTCCCTGGTCATCAAGCATGCATGTGAAGGAGTGGCTTCAGCCCCTCCATGACGAACTGGTGTCAAAAAAGTGATCTGACCTCTGGGATGAAAGTCAGCGGGATGATTGATGTCCGGTTTCTTGATGTCAGAGGAGCGGTAGATGATGTGATGACGTCCAGGTCCTCCTTCCTCCTCTCCTGTCATGTCACCTCCTCTCTCCAGTGGCTCGATAAAAAACTCCTCTTGACCTGCACGGATCATTCCTGCCTGACAGGTTTGAAAAAGAGAAAGAGAAATAGAGATTAGGTTTTTCAAAGGCAGGTACAGCACAAATCTGGCATATCAAGTCCATTAAGTGAATCAGCTATAAGGGCTATTTCTGTAAGCCTGCTATATCATGTTTTCAGCAGCTTTGTAAGAAACCCACGGGCAACCTGATCTCTGAATCGATCCATCCTCTTTCTAACTCGTGTTTGGGCCTGACTATCTCCAAAGCTCTGTGACATTGCCCGTCATAAGCAAAAAAAATCTTGCTAATGTTTCCGAACATTTTTAGGGAACAAACATAAGATTGCTTTGTTAACACAGTTTAAGAAGTGACTGTGAGAACAGTCTACGAGGGCAAAGAGGGAAATCCAAACCGAAAGGGAAGATCAATATGAATCTCTCTGCCAGAGTGAACAAACTCACTGACAGATACACTTGACAGCTCATGTTCCGTCCTCCCTGTGTCTAGATTCACTGGCTTTGAGCGATGATCCACATCCACTGCCAGGGGCGCTGTGAACGTAACGAAAGCAAAAGAGAGAGAGTCTGCAAGGCTTTAGACACACCAGTCTAATCGATTGTAGGACATGTCACAGTCCCTACGACTTATTGACTTTTCCCTGCCTGAAAGCAGGGTCTTTTCCTTATGCATCCATAGCAATTAGACAGCCCAAACAAGAGTGCGAATTGAAGGCAAGGTTAGACCTCTTCTTGATGTGGTGTGAACTTCAAACAGGGCCGTCAGTCATCACAAATTTGAAGCCTGGCAAAGTGCAGGCAGCTGAGCTAGTCATTTAGCTTGGTCTCCCTGGAAATATTACACAGCTAGCAGTCCCGCCACCTCCCTCACTCCCTCCTGCATCCCCTGAGGGGTTCATTACAAAGGAAATGCCCGGGTACTGCATAAATCGGCATCACCGCATGAAGGGCTGTTGTCGCACGTTGTCAAAATCGACTGAAAGTGCTGATGTGAAAACAAAACCTTAAATCCACTCAAAACACTCTGTGCCATCTCTGTTGCAAATGAAAATGACAGTGTAACCAGAGATTAAATATGCATTTTTCTTCTTAGTGACCTGAATGGGTCTACCAGACATCCTAAATCTGGGGAAAAAAGATTCTGCAATGTAAGTATTTTTTGCTCTGTTTACCAGTAAAAACCTTTAAAACAATATCAATTTACTTGAGAAGCAAAATCACACAGGATATTAAGACTTAAGTTTAAACTTAAGGATGGAAATAAAACACATTTAGAAACACACACACACACACACACACACACACACGTTTGTTTTGGTGAAAATTGGGGACATCCCATAGGCGTAATGGTTTTTATACTGTAGAAACTGTATATTCTATGGCCCTACACCAACCCTACAACTAACCCTTACCCTAACCCTCACAGGAAAATTTGTGCATTTTTACTTTCTAAAAAAAAAAAAAATAAATAAAAAAACAAAAAAAAACCTAATTCTGTATGATTTATAAGCATTTAAAAAAAAAATGGGGACATGGGTTATGTCCTCATAAGTCACCCTCTACTTGTAATACCTGTGTCATTCCCATGTCATTATACAGAGTTGTGTCCTGATATGTCACAAAAACAAGAGCACACACGCACACACACACACACACACACATTACAGTTAAAATGTTTTGGGTTGATAGTTTTTTTTAATTCTTTTAAAAGTAGAAAAGCTGGATTATTATTAAATAATATTATAATTTAAAATAACTCTTCTATATTTTCATATATTTTAAATTATGATTGAAAATGTACTCCTTAAAATTCCTTACAATGTAACTTCTATATATTTCAAGATTTCAAGCTTTAAAAAATTTAATAAAGTAAAAATATTAGTTTGTATTGTTAATCAAAATGCTTTAGTAAAGTGTACTGGAATACCAGTCAAACTACAAACACTTCTGTCTAAAATATTTGTAAATATTATAAGACTGTTTGGGATGTTTGTCCACTCACTTGAATAAGTTAAATTGGTATCGTATGTGTGATTGTGTGTGATTTGTTATACTATCTGTTGCACAAAGAAATGTTCCATTGGGGACAAATAAAGAATTTGAACTTGAACTAACATCAGTTAAAATAGTTTGTAATTTCTGTGTGTGGACTGAATTTTTGGTGGATTGGATTTCAATTATTTATTTTTATGTTGATAAACTAGCACTGATGCACATTGTGCACACAATTTACAAATTCGTTCCCTCAGTGTACTGAAACGTGCACAAAATTACTGTTGCATTCCCTCGATTTACGATTGTGTTCAGTGAACGAATTAGTAAATCGTGCACACAATTTATATATCGAGTGAACAAAATAGTAAATCAGGGGAAATTACAGATTAACTATGATTCCTGATTTCTGAAACATTGTTTCCAATGACATTTTACCAAAAAAAACTAATTTTCACGAGTTATGCAAGGAACTAAGGCTGAGTGACTACTTTAAAAAGCTAGTCAGTTGGGTTTTACTCTACAATCGAACATGTCTGCGTTTCAACTAAATAATTATTTCCATTTGGAGTCCTTTTGGACTTTTCCAGATGTCATTATCTGAAATCGAACCTATCATATATATCAAAGCCCCTCTTTTCTCATGGAAAAACTATATTTTATCTTAACTATCTTTCAGCCAACTCAAGCACAAACAGTTAGGCTCTAATAGCCTTGTATGAACAATCTATATTAAAATGTTCTGTTTTGTTACAGTTGAAGCACAGAAACATAGCACAAAACCTCCAAAAGAACAATATCAGCGAGATTGTTCTTGGGCAGACTTCAGTTGATCTGAAGTGTCACTGTCTGCCAAAATATCCAAGGGAGAGTTCACGAGCAGATTCAGATGCATTATCTGTGTTTGTGTGTGCTTGAATATGTGGAAACTGGCCAACCACCCTGTTTAATAAGAAATCCACAACCTTCTGTGGTCACTCTATACTGTATATGTGTGATTGCTTATAAAGCTGATATTTGTTTGATTCTGACAGCTACAAAACAATGAGAACCATATCTATACAATTGCCAATACCGCTTCAAGTTTTCCTGGCTCCAGGTGGCCATTTAGATTTTCTTGTTGTCAAATTTAACAGGAATTGATGCCAAGATGCAAGGTATTTTTTCAGTGTCCCGCTGCCTAGCAAATTACTGTCTCCACTTCAAAGAGTGAGAAATATTTTTCATTTACACCCAATCCACACCTAGGAGAAAATACAATCAGTGTCAATTTATAAGTTCCCATTTGAACCGAAGTATCACAGTGTGGAGAAGAAAAAAAAACTGCTTCAACATCATGAGATTTAAGACAAAAGCTCTACTCCAAACTTAGCAAGCTGCCTTACTCCCTAAACTTTTTGTAAAAGAAGCATACTTGAGAATAAGTGTACTTATTACAGAAATTCAGTACACAAAATTGCATGCTATTGCAATTAGCAATTAAATGGAAATGTATAATAATAATAATTATTATTATTATTTTACATTTATATTAATTTCAAAAGCTTAATAATGCTTAGTTTCACTATAACTTATGTGTATTTAAATGTCTGAAACCTAAATAAGCATTATATGGTTGAAATGAAACTGAATTTTTGTGATAATATGACAATTGCTCAGCGTGTCCGAACTGGCTCCGTGCCAGTCAAAGACCGAAAGAGGATTTAAATTCAGCAGTTGATGACGTGACACACTAAAAGTGAAAATTGTTCACTTCAGGAACCAGCCAAGACTGATCACACCGGTGTGATTGTGCGCGTTAAAGGATTAAATATATCATACTTACAGGCTGTCAGAAGCGCCAGACTATTCTTGCAAAGTTGGAACTGCCCAACTTTATAGAAACAGCCTTTGTGTGTAGACGGCATTGTAGGCTACTTTCCCAGGTTCAGGAAACTGTCCTCCATAAAATGCACTGCAAACATCTAAGTATTTGGGTTGAACTGTTCTGGAGCAGATTTGTAAATACAACTTAGCCACTGATTTCTAGTTGTGTCCTGGTTTGGAAGGCGAAACAAAGTGAACACGGCATCTCCACAACATGGCGGCAGCGGCAACAGCGAGAATAAAAGTCACACCTTCTTTGTTTGCATGAACATTTGGGCATCGTTATGTAAATCTTCACACATCGTGATGTAGACATGTGGGGGCATGTTAGAATGAGCTGTTTTAGCTTAACTTAATCTTTTTGGATTTGAGACTGTAGTCTTTGCAACTTTACAGATCTTCTTTATGCACCAAGAGCTTGTAACACCCCAAAGAGAAAGGAAAATTGAAACTGCATCATATGACCCCTTTAAGATCATAATGAAGTACTTCACATGTGCTTTATGTTACTCAAAATAAGTGTACTTCTTTAAAGCATGACAACTACTTTTCATTTGAGATTATTAGAAAGTACACGTAAAAAAAGAAAGTTTGCTTAAGTGTGTTAAGAAAAATGGTCACGAAAGTGTAATGGAGTGCAGCGTTAGTTCAGTCAGGCCACAGAGGCATAAGGTGCGACCAGCTGATGCGGTCAGCTGTCAAATGGTTCCAATCACTACCATTCTCTAATTAGACACGGGACATATATACGTGGCACTACTGTTCTGTAAGTATGCTCAAATGGCTCGCAAGCCTCCCTCCCTCCCCATTATAAGCATGAGCATATTACTGTGCACCTTCTGGTTGTCGTCTCTTTGTTTCAGATCACTAAGGTTTTCAAGTCCCGGTTGGCATTGACCTCACTGAGGTCCACTGAGAGACACTCATCCTAATAACCAAGCTACAGGATAGGCGTCCCACATCTACACAATTACCACTGTGGCATGTGTCATTTCTCCAACCTTGTCAGCCATCTTAGATCTATCTTTTCACTTTGTCACAATGCATTCTTGGATTGATTAAAAAGGCTTCCTATAACATTGCATTAGCATTAAGTGGGAAGTCGTGGCCTAATGGTTAGAGAGTCGGACTCCCAATCAAAAGGTTGTGAGTTTGAGTCCTGGGCCGGCAGGAATTGTGGGTGGGGAGAGTGCATGTACAGTTCTCTCTCCACCTTCAATACCACGACTTAGGTGCCCTTGAGCAAGGCATCGAACCCCCAACTGCTCCCCGGGCGCTGCAGCATAAATGGCTGCCCACTGCTCCAGGTGTGTGTTCACTGCTCTGTGTGTGTGCACTTCGGATGGGTTAAATGCAGAGCACAAATTCTGAGTATGGGTCACCATACTTGGCTGAATGTCACTTCACTTTCACTTTCAAGTGCTAAAAAGAAAGGATCTTAAGAGACAAAAGAAATGTATTGCATACTCCCTGGAAACAGTCTAACTAGCATTCAAACTAACCAAGATGAAGTTGAGACAAAAAGTTAGTGTGTAAGACAGAGGACACACACACATGGAAAGACAAACAGAGAGAGAGAGAGAAAGAAAGAGAGAGAGATTAAAGATTACAGTCAGAGCTGAGTCCAAGAGAAAGAAAGTGCAGTGCAGTTCTTCTCCAGCTTGAGGCCCTTGAGAAGCCAGACTCTGACATAACACAGAAGGCTATTAGGAAGCTGTTAATATAGTGTAAAAAAAATGTTACATATGATAAAAGAGAAAAGGTTAGGTGGCTGGGTGTAATGACATTAATGACGATGGACAGATTGCTACACTTAACATATTGGACTGTCCTGTCCAATCCATCACGGGGATATTGTCAGAGTGTGGAATATGACAAATGAACAAGATGTTAATATAACAGCTCATTATAAGCTATAACCATAATTTACTATCCCTTTTTTAACTCTGTTAAAAAAGCAGCTTCAGCTAAAAAAAAAAATTGCCACTTTAGCTTCAGCAGTTATGGTGCTTTCAAATCATGCTGGAGAGATCATATTTATGAGCTGAACGCACATGAGCGTCACTGTGGTGATTACGAGTGGGATGTGTCAGATGCAGCATCTTGTTGGTAAATTTGTCATTCACAATAAAACCAGCTTAGTTGCATATTTACAATATGACAGTATTTTACAATTTCAACTAAAAAGCAAAAACACTTTCGATGCACATTCCTTATTCATAATTTTAGAGTAAAAAAAAAAAAAAAAGTATTGGTAGAAAGGTTAGAATGGCTTCTTGCTCACACCAAACTGACTTTAACGTACAGTACTCAGTGTCATAATTACTGTACAACTTCCCAGGACTTAAAACACACCATTAGCATGTAACTGCAACAATACACAGACAAAAATCATGCTTTTCCAACTGACAGCCATTGAAAGGTGCAAGCAAAATATTTTTTAAGTGGAATGCAAATCACAAAACAATTGTTTGTACTTGTTTGATAGCAGTACCTATACCTTAGCAAATGCTATTGGGATGAATGGAAATGCTAACTGATAGCTCACTCTCCAGGTATATTAGAACTCTTTGAAAGAGTAGCATATGATAAACTAGACTGTCAGTCATGGAATATAGTACACAGAAGACCAGCTGCGTATGCTTTTGGTCCTCTGGATCCCAGATGAGAGCAGTTTTTCCATAGTTCCTGATGACTGTTATACAATACTTGCCTTGGGAGAAAGAAGAGCAGCTAAGGTTTAGGTTTCAATCAAGATCGGATTTGGGTGGTTTCCAGACATGAATTGGTTATAAGAAAATTGAATATTAACCTTGTTTTTAAACAAGATTTGTTTCACTAAGACCTGTAAGGAGATCTGCTGTACAAAGCAGCCACCTGTGTTTTCATTCACACAGAACATTTGCAGTGTTTTCATTTATTTAATTTTAAGCAAAGCCAAGGCACCCACAGTATGAGGTGTTTGAGCAACACTAAGCTTACTGAAGACTCAAGATCAGTCAGACTTATGATGATGAGCTTCCTCATGTGTGGTTTTGTTGGGACAACAGAATCAATTGTGCTTCCCTGTGATCTACTGTATCTTAAATCGGTCTCTACTATTGGATATGGCACTCTTTTTAAGTTTTAATATCTTAAAGGGCTTACATTCAGATTATTCAAATGTCCAGACCAGATGTTGAGTTCCCCCTCACCTCTGGTGCCATCTCTGTAGTTGGTGCCCTGATATTAGTCTGTGAGGCAGGGTACTGCCCTGGGAAGGTCTCCCAGGGTGTTAAATAAACAGATCAAAGGTTAAAATGTCAGTTCGTTCTTAGCAAAAAATAAAAATAAAGTTTAGGTTACGCAGAGCGAAATAAGAAAGGTACTGCCTTCAGAAAGAATTCTTATTAACTTTGCTGTTATTTTTGAATTTTCAAACTGCTAAAACTTTGCACTTTTCAAATAATGCCTTTACTGTATGACCAAAAATGACAGAGTAATCTATTTTATGTTTCAGCTGCTTGATCATGCCAGCGCCTCAAGTGCACACTACTGCATACTGCACTCCACTGTGGCATGTTTTTAATAATATGGACACATTTGGATTTGTGCCTATGATGTAAGCCCAACTTTACCTTATGTTTTGTTTTAAATTAATTAGTTTTGGCTTGTTTTTTTGCTAAGTCCATATTATTATATACTGCAATTATATTTATGCAATAGAATTATATATTTTTAACTATTGTTCTGTTCTGTTCTGATGCAGTTAAAATTAAAGGATTTGGATTCAATAAACAAAATCCAAAATGCAGCAGCTAGAGTCCTTACTAGGTCAAGAAAATATGATCATATTACCCCAATTTTACAGTCTCTGCACTGGCTAAGTATTAAGTTCCGTATCAGTTACAAATTATCATTACTTACCTATAAGGCCCTAAATGGTTTAACTCCTGTGTACCTAACTAGCCTTATACCACGTTAAAATCCATCACGCTCCCTAAGGTCACAAAACGCTGGACTTTTGGTAGTTCCTAGGATAGCAAAGTCCACTAAAGGAGGTAGAGATTTTTCACATTTGGCTCCTTAACTCTTAATAATATACTGATAATGTTCGGGGTTCAGACACACTCTCTCTGTTTAAATCTAGATTAAAAACGCATCTCTTTCTCCAAGCATTCGAATAATGTATCATAAATTGTGAGCGTAGTTGCATCTGATTAAATGCGCATTTTTATTCTTTAGATTGGGTTAAACAAATTAATTTTACTTTGTTGGATCAGCAGCTAAACATATCTATTTTATTATGTTTTGCCACAGGATTTGCATCCCGTGTTAACTAGGATTTACACAAGCTCCAGTCTGGATCCAGAACACCTGAGATGAGATGACTCTGACCCTCAGAGGACCCCAGATGATGCCAACCCTGAATCAACAAACAGAACTAACAAATATTGCTACAAGTGTGACTGCATCATATAATAATTATTAATTATTAATAATATTAATAATGTTCATCGTCTGGTTGACTACGTCTTGTATTAATTTTTCTACAAATCCTGTCATACGTGCACAAACTGACAGTCACCACTTATAAGCTATTACTAAATATTGTAGAAACTTAATTTTCTGTAAAGTTGCTTTGTACCGATTTGTATTGTAAAAAGCGCTATACAAATAAACTTGAATTAAATGAATTTGGCGTAAAGTGAGGGGAACTAAGATATCATATAGTGTTCATTATGTTGGTACATTATAACATTATTAGGCCTACCGTTATTATTTTCTGAAAAACGCAACTTATACGAGACTTATCTTTTTTTACATTATTTGCTCCGAAAAAAAAAAATGAACTAAAAATGTATTAATGTTTTTTTAAAAGCATGCAGAAAAAGAAAATATGCAATACAAAAATGAATCAGTTACAAATTTTTACTGTGGGTTAACAAATTTGAGTCTGGGTCAGATCTGGTTTACATTCACTTCTGACTTCAACATTGTTGATTTTTCAGTCTTGATTGCAAATGTTTTTTTGTTTTTTTTTGGATGTACGATGGAGAATTAAAACAAAAATCAGGCTTGTGTATATGACATCAATTACTAGGCCTACATTCTGTCAAGCTACACGAGGCGAATTGCATGGAGACGCTTGAGAATTCTTCAACATGGAATTTTTATATAATCATGATCCAATATTATCCAAAGGGGAGGGTGCTCTGGAGGTCCGTCAGGGCACCGTGGCGGATCTGGGGACTCGGGAGGCCATGGCGGAACAGCGAGCTCCATGGCCTAGGCAGACACCCTTCTCCTCACCCCTAGTTTCCTCTTCTGGATCGGGGGGAAAAGTTGTGGTCTGGGCCAACACTAGAGCAAACTCTGGAGGAGCAGGCACTGAAATGAGCTCTGGGGTTGGCAGGCTTGCAACATTAATGTTTGTTGGGCTTGCAATATTAATGTCCTTTTGGCCCTCCACATTAACGGGCGGCAGGCTGGGTAAGCTGCGGACGGTGGCGGGCTTGACTTTGCAGCTGACTTGACTCGTGAACTTCCGGCAGATGGGCCCCGGATTGGGATCAGAGGCTCTCCAGACACTGGATGAGGCGGGGAGCATGGAGACGCTGGAGATTTCTTCAACATGGAATTTTAATATAATCACAACGGGGAAACACGGGATCTCAAAAGACATTTAGGAAGATATGTAAACGTTGACAAAGGAACTCTAAACTGGAATCACTATTTATACACAAGACTAGACAAACGAGAGGACGAGGAACAGCTGGAACTAATGAAACAACATAGAAACACCTGGGGCAAATTAACACAATAGGGTGGGGGGGGGGGGGGACATGGAAAGAAATCAAACATACGAAACATGGGGAGAGAATCTGACACATTCTTTTTTCTTTTTTTTTTCAGAAATAGAAGTAATGTAAAATGTTATTGTGTTTTCGTAATTTTTATATTTGTAGCTATAGGCCTATACAGCATAACCTACAGAGCTTCCAGTAGGTTATTTTACGGAGGTGTAAACATGGGAATCTCCGGCCGTTGAAAATCGTTGACAAACATCCAGTTCATAAATGAAACTAGGCTTTATGTTGTTAAATTGTACATATCAGATTCTTTTATTTAAAAGTTGCATGTTTGTGTATTCCAATTTTTTTTTTTTTGATGCATCTGAAAATTACTTTCAAAAACATTGTTTTTCCTGCAGCCTCCTCCCCAAAAATTGTGCATGCCCCCTCACTTTGTGCGCTCTGGTGCCGACCCTGGTGCTCATGTGGCGAATTGCACCAGTTCAATGATTCAGGTCAGATTACTTAAGGATTATTGAATTGTGATTTAAAGTAGAAACCTGAGTGTGCGTGATCAGACACACAGTGAAGTGGAATAGCGATTCCACAGAGACAGACACAGCCTTACATGTTCCTTCTGATCATTTGATCTCCTGAGCCAGGCAAAGACAACCAAGTTCCCCATGCCAAACCTACTGCTTTTTCACAGCAATGGCTGGCCTGTATTTCATACAGACGTCTCGTCTTCTCTCTAAACAACTGTCAGGGAATATGAGCAGCTCTCAGAGAGGAGGAAGAGCTCTGGACGACTTCACAGATTTTTGGTTTTGGATCTATTAAAGAATGACAGATGATGAAAAAAGAGCCAGAATTCCGCAATTATGCCTAAAGGTTTAGCAGGAATGTTGATGTGATGAAGCAATGATGGTGGATGCTAAGTACTGGAAAGTATTTGCACACATGTGCACACACACTCACTCTATATGAATCAGGCCAGACCTCACACGCATGCACACATTTTTTCCTGTCTGGATCAAAAACCAGTGCTTTCAATTCCAGCCAAGCTTCCTAAGAGCATTAAGACACCCAGCCAAATAATAATAACCTATTTAAAGCCTCATAACCTTATAACTTTTTTCACACAGTACTGTAATTTTCAAAACTTTTCAGTGTCAGCTCTCACTGAAAACCTTTTCTATCAATGGACCTATGGTTAAACTGACGCCATGATCTCATGTTACAGGCTCTTTGCCACTTCATCAGCTGCCAAGAATTCATTGTCTTTTCCTTTTCTCTTTCTTAAGCAAAAGGAAAAACTGATACTCCCACCTCACATTTCCATTTACATAGTTAAACAAGGTTAAGCCTTCACATTTCCTTTAATCAGATGAATCAAATCAAAAGCTCAGCAAAAACCAAACTCAAATATGGTTGAAGGGGATACCATATTTCTAGGTATTAAGAAGGAAACTGGGCTCCACTCATTCAATGGCTTTCTATAGGCTTTGTGGTCTAACTTACCTTTGTCGTTTTTTGTCTTTTTGATAAGTATTTTCTTTTTAAGTCTTGTTTTCCCCTGTTTCTCACCACATTGTAAAATCTTTAGGTCACAGGCCTCCTCCATTGCTTGAGTGAGGGGTATAACATATGTTCAGAGTTCATAAACCTTCCACTGTCATGCAGAATGGGAAAAGGAAAGGAAGGGATTGTTGTGGGAGGTACTGGAATAATGGGACCAGACACCTAGTCGGTCCGCTGCTTAGTCTGTCTTAAAATGTGTCTGTGTTGTAAGGACCTATTTTTGCATGTCAGTGGAGAACACCATTCTGCGTGATTGCAGCATATATTGTGATGTTACCACCATGTTGACCCGGGACATTCAAAAGAGTTCTCTGGCCAAAGATGCTTCTCCATATTCCTCTTCCTGCACCACTGCCTTTCATTTTTGTTGAAGACCTGTTTACTTTTAATATAGTGCGTACACCTTGATTGTTGAATTTACAATTAAGCACCTAAGTGTCTGCACATCTAATGGCCGTGTGTCTGTTCAATAGGTTCATATGTGTAGTATTTTGGAAAGCAGTGTCTTGAAATGGCGTAGAGAAGCGTGTTTAGTGTTTTGCAAAAGGTGTGTTTTGGAAAAAGTGTGAGGCTGAGAATGTGCTTACAGTTGTGCAGATCTGGGATGAAGTTTTGCTCTTTGAGTTTAAGGTTTTACTAGCTGTGTCTTATTTTAAATTTGAGTGTGTAAGCAATCGTAAAAAAACTGTAATGTTTGTTTCTAATTCCCACACTCCAGTCCAATGAGGTTTTGCTATGGCTCATTTAATTGAGTTGAAATGTATTTTATTTATTTATAGTAATAATAAAAAAAATACATTACTACAATAGTGTATACTATTGTAGAATTTTACATTTTGGGCGAATTATTCCTTTAAAACTAGAAAAAATAAATGGAAATGGCATACGAAAATAGTGTTAGTGTACTTCTCAAGTAAAATTAAATTTAAAACAAAGCAAAAATACAGATGAAAAACAGATTTTTGCAGTGTTCAAAGCCAATTTACTCTGTAGGAACCTCTGACAAGAAATATCACTTTAAAACAACACTATAGCACACATTCAGCACAACTGGGCCAGAGGGAGAGCAAGAAAACGAGCAATAAGGGAAACACCTCTTTATCTCCACGAACCAACAAATCCAAATCTCGATGTCACCCAATAATTTGAAGAATTCAGATTTGAGCTTCTCACAGTGAGTTCAAGTAAGTACAGCTGTAGGGAGGAACTCCTTATTTAGCTTGTGATTCCCTGTCCAGTCCTCCCTGAACACGTGTGTCAGGCCAGTCTTTGTTATTCCCTCCACAGGAAGGAGAGGCGTGTGTTTAAGGTATCAGGAGACTACTCTGAAGCAGGCCAGACCACTCTCCTGCTCTCTCTTTCACAGCTGCCACATCACAAGACTCTTAAGTCGAGGTTCACAATGAAAACGCAGAGGCCCTTCCAGAAATGAGAGCTGTCATCCATCTGGAAGGCAACTCCAAGTCAATCCCATGCCCAAAGCTCTAGAGTGATTTCATTTGTACCTCTAAATCGCCCTGTTACTTTAGCACACTGAGCTGTGCGGTCTCGAATTTGCAAAATGTTTATTTCCTTTTTTTTTCTCCAACACTTTATGTTTTGGAGAGCGTTGCTGGTGGAATGTTAATGACATCATCAAAGCACTCTGAAATATTCCCAGGTGACAGGTGCCAGGAGATTTCTGGAGCAACCCCACCTGACTAGAGCTCCCCTTTCATCCTCCGCCATGGAACGATGACACACACACACACACAAATGGCACAAAGTGCCACCAAGGCCTGCTGCTTAAGTCTGACATATGCCCCCCCCCCCCCCCCCCCCCCCTCCAATCCCCCTCCCCCCACCCCAATTCATTTGAGAACTCAGAGGTCACTTGAGACTCTTGTCTCTAACAAACCTGACATCAAAAGAGAATGTTCAGAAGATTAAAGGCTATCGGTCGGATCTTGAATCAGACTAATGTACACTTAGTTTCATCAAAGGTGGGGAGAAAGAATTGTATCGGCACAGAGGATGACTGCTGGAGTCCCGTTAAAGAAGTCAGTGTTAAGAAAGCCATGCACAATAGCATGCAAAAAAGAACTCTGCTGTTCACGAAGCACTGTGTGAATAATAATGTGATATTTTTTTGTATGTTTTTTTAATGTACCGTTTTGAAGATCTAAATATCAAATATTATCCAACACAATGGAATAATACTGAGACATGAATTACGAGCATAAAGTTTATAAAAAAAAGTCTAATTTATACAATTATTTGTTGTTTGAGAAATTAGGGAGTTTGGATTTCTTCATTTTGAGTGCCTAATGGGAGTGAGAGTTTACTTTTGAGATTTTTATAATAATTTTTTGCAGGGTTTCTATAGTTACAACCACCTTTGATTGGAGGACTTAAGGCACTGTTCTTTATCATAAATATGTCTATTATACACATAAGTTGAGCAATATATCATCACTTCACATCAGATCTTATGGTAGCTCTGTCTTGGAAGATTAGAATGTCAGTGGGATTTTTACTTCCACAATCCGATTGCTGCACTGTATTTGACTGGTTAATAAGAAAGAATTGAATTAGATGATTTTGGATCCAACAAAGGAATGCAAAAAATATGTAAAGGTTTGAGAGTTGAAGTACAACACAATAGCAAAAGAGTGCATTTGTACAGCTGTAGTAGTGATTAATTTAAATATAAGGTTTTACCAGGAGAGTTTCCTGTATGAACTATTTAACAAACTCTGTAAACCATGTCATTTTTACCAAAAAAGACTTACCTTACCATGTATTTTATTGTGAAAACTTTAAAAGGTTCAACATTGAAAATACCATACAATTTATGGGTTTTGGATGAATTTTTCACATACATTACTGTGAAAAACTGAAAATATACATTGTTTAAAAAAAAGTTTATTAGATTTTTGTTTACGATAATGTACATCAGAGTGTTTTGTGCAACATTTTTTTTTGTGTTTCAGGTTATTCAATTAATGTTTATTGCATTCTTTTAGTGTCATGTGTGTTATCCTATTAGTATTTTGTCTTATTTTGTATTGTACCTATAATCCTGTACACCGTCTATACATTTTATGTTTTATGAGCAGGCCACTTATGATGGACTCTGATTCATCATGTGGCTTTCTGTTATATCACCTGTATTGTTATGGTGGTTATTGGTAATTTTGTAAGGTAAAATGCAGATTTGGTTAGTTAAAGTAGCTTGGTATATTGACATTATATTGCTTAAGAAAATATGGTTATAAATTGTAAGGTATACAGTTACCAATACTTCATTCTCTAAAACCGGATACACTGTCACTGTATTTTTTCACAGTGAATATCTGACAACCACAACTGCTGAATTTAAGTTTGACTAGTTGACTATCTTGACCTATTTCTAACAAAGAGTAACGCAAACATCCATGTATGTGTGGGTGACTTCAGTCAAGAAGCCAAGCAAGCAGCAATCTGACTGATTCAAATTTGATTTTTTACTTTTTCATTCAGTTTTCCAGATGTTTCTGTATAATGGGGAGTCGTTAGCTGGAGTAATGTCATCATTACAAAAGAATAATACAAACCATCTCATATTTCAGCAGCTGAATAAATTTGTAAAACGAAACTTCAGGAGGCTTCCCATAACTATGACTGCTGAGTCTGAAATGTCCATTTAGTAATTTCAGAGACAACTGCGTCACCGAATGGAATTGCAAAAATAATTATCGTTACCAAAAGGTTTCCCAGAACACACCTCATACATTATTGGTCAACCAGACAGATAGTCTCACCCCCAAACAAACACAATTGTAGTCGATGTTGCTATGTCAGCCTGGGCAGATCAATCAAAGAAGACTTAAAAAACATAACAATGTTTTGAAAGCAATGCAGAGTAACAATGTATTCACTTTTCAGGGAAAATCAGCCTTTTAATGGCTTACTTATAGCACCTTAATCTTGGGATAGGAGAAAAAAAATTTGAATAACATACTTCACCTTTAAAGACACAACTTAGTTATCCACGATCCCAAATAATCTCCTTGTATATTGCGCTAATCCCCATTGAGTAGGAGTCTGCTGCTAATTTCAGGCTTCCTGCTACAAACTAGCTTTAGCTGCAGCAACAGCTTGTGCCCCTGCTGGAAAACTGAGGCTCAAACTCACGGTGAACCTCCCACTCACTTCACACTTAGCTGGGGTTTAGACCTCACAGCACGCAACTGCCACACTGAGCTCCACAACAGCCCCTGCACCAATGATCCCTGAGCTCCATCCTTTGCTGTAGAAGGTGACATGAAACATGAAAGTGATTGTGAGGACACTGTGAGGTTAATGTGTTCCTCTCCATGTTCAGATTATAGTTACAAACAGGAACTGGGTTTAAAGAGGTTTTACTCAAAAATTTAAATTCTGCCATCATTTACTCAAAGTCCAAGTAACCAAAACATAGAAGATCCAAAAAATTAATAAAGGCGTTACTAAAATTATCCATTTAAATCAAGCAGTTTAATTCAAGACTTGATGGCTTTATATGATGAACAGATTTAATTAATGGCTTTTATTTGCATATAAACACATACAGTGTTCATATCTCTTCACAAAGCTTAGATTAAACCACTTGATTACTTAAATAATGCCTTTAGGACCTTTTTTGATATTCTAAATAATGGTTGCCTGCACTTTTAATGGAGGGACATTTGCTTTCATTTTCAGACAAAATTCTGAGAGAAATCGAGGTTTGACTACTTTTGTTTGGGGAAACCTGTTATATTCTGTGTAAAACGGAAGTTGACAGACATTATTTCAGTATTGTGATTTTTTTCAGAGTGAAACAGAATATTAGGGTGGGGTTTTATTTTAGCGCACCTCCCAGACATCGCACATAAGATATAAGATGTGGATAAGGATGTTCTACCCAAGCTGTCAAACTGATGTCATCAGAGAAGGAACAGCATTCTCTCTCTCTCTCTCTCTCTCTCTCTCTCTCTCTCTCTCTCTCTCTATATATATATATATATATATATATATATATATATATATATATAGACACACACACACACTAATTGGGGATAACAGTGTGTGAGGTATAGTTATATTGTCAGCCTCTTTAAATATTCAAGCTCTTTAAAGTCAGGTTGATTCTGATTGGTTGTCAATGTTTCTTATAGTTCATCAGCTGAAAAAAAAAAACGCATTCTGAAAGTGTCAAACTATATAGTTCCTCTGTGTTATTATCTTTATAGATGTGATGTGATTATAGTACTTTGTGTAAATTACCTTTTAGAAAATTGCAATTTCGTACCGTGCCATAGCGGTTACATGGGTCAACGTTCAACTATTTAGATACCTTGGTTCCAATTTCTAACACATGAAAAACAAAGACAATTGGTCATTATTTCTATGGATCATCTGGCTGACAAGAAGTTGTGACACAGACTATGTCTGGATCCTGGAAAAGGGTCATCAATCCACATCCAATTCAGAATTTCTTTTGCTTAACATCTGACCGGAAGACATTTTTGACAGCAGCCTGTAATATCCTATAATGCATTAATTTTTTTTCAGTCATACATGGCCTTGCGTAAAAAAGGGTCAATCTAGAGTGGAAATAAAAACGGTTTAAATGAATCACTGGCACCAATGCCAATACCAATGTTTGGTACCAATTATAGACTGTTACAAATGGTTTGTGGAATCATGCTAGAGTGCAAATAAAAATACAATTTCAAAAGTCTCCTTACAGCTGTTCAGAATATTTTGTTCTAATTTAACAGTCTCTGCACTGGCTACCTATGAGTATTAGTTACAAAATATTATTACTTACCTATAAGGCCTTTAATGTGTCAGGATATGCACAGGAGACAAAGGTAGGTGAATTCATAGCACAGTGTTTATTTTGTGATTCAAGTGCACGGTGAATACTTTGTGTTTCAAGTGCAGGCAATGTGATGATCACAGGGTACTGGATCGTAGACAGGTGAGTACTTTCGTTTCAGGAATGTCAAAGCCACAGTCACAGATTGCTCATACTCGTTCTCTTTCCTTACAGATGCCAAAGTTATTTCCAGCTCGGGATAAACACAGGAGACTAAAGAGATCGTTGAATCACAGGTAGCAAGAGAATGCTCCAGGGTTCTGGGGGCAGTAGAACAAGGACTAGTGTTTCAAAAGGGTGAGTATACTTTACGTCTGGTTGGTCGTGATGCACCAGAGTCTCAGGAGACAACAGTGTATGGTCTGTTCCTGTTGGAGGCTTGACGGTGAAGTGGAGTTGAGGTGAGTGTTTTATAGTGCCTTGATGAGATCGTTAATGCGGAGCAAGTGTGGGTGATTTGAACTCAGGAGAGCGTGAGCGTTGTGGATTGGCTGCTTCGGGGTCGCAAAGCGGGTCTTTCAGGATGCTGGGCATGGAACTCAGTAAGCAGGTTGGGGTCAAGGATATCTTGACGAGGTACCCAACATCTTTCTTCTGGAACATAATCCTCCCAGTCCACTAGATATTCTATCCGCCCACCAAGCCGTCGGGAGTCCAGAATTTCCCTCACTGTGAAGATGGGCTCAGCGCCAATGGGTGGTAACAGGGGGTTGCCATCAGGGCCCAGGTCTACAGAGGAAGCAGAGACAGGTACGTGATTGTTCACGGAGAACTTCATCTAGATCCCACTGGATGGGGTTGACAAATAACTTAGCGGGCAAGATGGGCTCTGGTTCTTCTGGGGTCTCCTCAAGGGTGTGGAGGCGGGATAAAGTATCGGCTCTCGTGTTCTTGGATCCAGGACTGTGAGCTATTTGGAAATGAAACATGGTAAAGAATAAGGCCCACCTGTCCTGACGAGGATTTAGTCTCTTGGCTTCTTTCAGGTATTGGAGATTCTTGTGTTAGCACAAGAAATGGTTGTCTGGCCCCCTCCAACCAGTTTCTCCCCTCTTCCAGAGCAAGTTTTACCGCAAGGAGTTCTCGATTGCCAATTTCGTAATTTCTCTCGTAATTTCTTAGAGAAGAAGGCACATGGCATAGGATTGGCCACGTTCTCTGAGTAATGGGACAGGATGGCACTGACACCTGTTGTGGAGGTGACCACTTCCAAGATTAATATTTTCTCTGGGTCTGGGTGTTGGAGCAATGGAGCTTTTGTGAAGGCAGTTTTTAATTTTTGGAAGGCCTGCTCAGCTTTGGGGTTCCACTGAAGTGTCTTTGGTTTCCCTTTTAGGAGAGACGTCAGTGGTGCGGTCATCATACTATACCAGTCGATGAAGAGGCGATAAAAGTTTGCGAAGCCCAGGAATCTCAGAAGTTTTTTTTATAGATTTGGGGGTCGGCCACGAAATGATCACCTGTGCTTTCCATCCATTTTCACCCCTTTTTAACTGATTTGATATCGCAGGAATTCGATAGAAGTTTGATGAAAGATGCATTTTTCAGCTTTTACAAATAAGGAGAACTCTCTGAGTCATTGGAGCACTTGGGAGACATTACACTGGTGATCTTCTTAATTGAGAGAGTAAATGAGTATGTCATCTATGTAGACAAAGGCAAAATGGTTCAGGAACTCGTGGAGGACCTCATCCATGAAGCTTTGGAATACTGAGGGGGCGTTTACTAGACCATACAGCATTACTAAGTTTTCGTAGTGTCCTGCGGGGGTGATGAAAGCTGTTTTCCACTCTTCTCCCTTCCGAATTCTGACCAGGTTGTATGCACTCCGTAAGTCTATTTTGGTGAATATTCAATATTCAAGTGGACGGTCAGATGTATCCCTGTTTCAAAGCTTCTCCTACATATTCTTTCATGGCGTTCTGTTCTGGGATGGACAATGAGTAAATTCGACCCTTGGGAATGGTCTCTCTAGGAACTAAGTTGATAGCGCAGTCCCAGGGTCGTTGTGGTGGTTGCTTGGAGGCTGCTATGGGGCTGAAAACGTCTGCAAAAGAGGCTTAATAAGATGGGACATTGACAGACAGTTTCTCTTTGGGACTCTCAACCGATGTGGAATTTACTGACATGGAAACAGGATGGTCATCAATGGATTGTATGGGACATGATTTCTTGATGACATGGCAGTTACAACCCCACTGTAGTATTTTTCCTGTGGTTCAGTCTATTGTGGGCTGATGTAGAATAAGCCAAGGGCGGCCTAAAATCAGTTCAGCTCGGCTATTTGTGAGAATGAACGGAGTGAATTGTTCTTGGTGGGTATGTTCAACACAGAGGGTGATTGGTCCTATCTGTGATGTCACGTACCCTTTATTGATCATCTCACCAGTCAGTGCATAGATGGAGAATGGTTTTGTGGTTCGGGTCCTTTGGAGGTGGTGAGTCCCTGAAATTAAATTGCCAGCCAATCCGGAGTCAACAATGGTGGTGGCTTCAACATCGAGACCTCTAAATCTCAGATTCACACATATGGTTAGTGGGGTTGATACAGAAGGTTGAGGAGGAACCGAACTTACCACTAACCATGGAGGACGAGATGGACTCGTACATGGAGGACGAGATGGACTCCGCCCCTTACCTGGACCCTTCCTCCATGAACACTGCCCGACCCACACGAACCCTGCAGCACGATGAGGACACCAGATTCCCTGTTATTTTTGGACACTCTTCCCCTTTGGCCACCTTTTATCCCCTGTTTTATTTGATTTTCTGTAAAAAAAAAGCCTCTCCGAGGCCTGACGCCACACCCACTGTGTCTGTTTTGTGCTCCTCCCGTGACACTGGTGGAGAATGCAGGCAAGGTGGAGCCTAGACAGCGCAGTTGGGAAACATCTGGTGACGTCACTCCCTCTGGCTTGCAACCGTTCGTGAGAACCCGGACTGGGACGGAGGAAGACTGGGGACAGCCTCCCAGCCACAAAAGGGGTAAGTGACTTCTGTTATCATCATTTTACCCTGTGGTTGGTTGAGGCTGTCACTAAAACACGGTTTCTCTGTCCCTGTTCCAGTGCGCTGCGAGAGGGAGGACAGCCCCGGAGAGGAATCCCCGCCCACTCCAACCGTTTGGAGCCTGGTTGAGGATGGTATCACTCCCGTGTGGGCGGCGCCCTGATGACGGGGATGTTGCTTGGGAGGGGGAATGTGACGAGTCAGCTGCCTCCTCCCTGATTGTCACCGGCACCCCGTCCTAAATCGCCGCCCTTCACCAGGCTCCCGACTGGAGTGGGTGTGTGAGAGGAGGGGCGCTGGACGAGTCAGGGCTGGCGGCGTGTGATGGGGAACACCTGAAGGAAATGGAGCCTCATCACCACCGCCGCCCAACGCGCCTCTCCTCGGGAGACCGGTCTCTTCCCCGTGCATGCACACAGGTGTCCTCGTAGGTCCAGGAAGGGTGCGTTGAGGGACTCCCGCACCACAAGAGACGTGACCTGCTGGACCCGCGATCCAGAGGAGAACCGCACCTGTTTACACGGCCGACGGGCCAGGATGCCGGGCCGTCCATCCCCTACCAGCGCCGCGGCCAAGGAGAGAGATGCGGCCGCCGGACTCCGCCCCTTACCTGGACCCTTCCTCCATGAACACTGCATGACCCACACGAACCCTGCAGCACGACGAGGACACCAGATTCCCTGTTATTTTTGGACACTCTTCCCCTTTGGCCCTGTTTTATTTGATTTTCTGTAAATAATAGAAACAGTGACAGTATAAAGTGTTCACCACTCCCGCAGTATAGGCTTAGTCTGAGCTCCCGCTGACGGTTTCCCTCTTCTGGGGACAGACGTTAGTAATCCACTTGCACATTTTCCGGCTGTGGCTCAGGGGTTTTCTCAGGTAGGTTTCAGCAAGGAGCAGTATCTGGGGTGTCTGCTTCCCGATAACAGGACTGGGATCTCAAGTGAACTCGGAGGGCTTGTTGCATGAATTTCTCTAACCCCAGATTGTCATCATATATGGCGAGTTGCAGTCGGAGTGCAGGCTTTAGTCCTCGTTGATAAACTGTTAGAAGAGCTTTCACATTCCATCCACTCGCTGCGGCCAGAGTTCGAAATTCAAGGGAGTATTCAGAAATGGTCTTTTTACCTTGTTGCAGGTTTAAAAGTTGATTGCTGACCAAAGAGTCTCCCACAGGGTGCCCAAACACTTCCTTAAAGTGGCCGATGAAATTCTGTAAGAAGGAGGTGATTCTTGAAACCATAGAGCTTTGGCCCATTGTTGGCAGCCATATCACCCTGGAGCCCAAGACCGGTTTCCCACTGAAGCTAAGCAGGGCAGAGCCAGGTCAGTACCTGGATGGGAGACCTCCTGAGAAAACTAGGTTGCTGCTGGAAGAGGTGCTAGTGAGGCCAGCAGGGGGTGCTCACCCTGTGGTCTGTGTGGGTCAGCACCCCAGTGTAGTGATGGGGACACTATACTGTCAACAAGCACCGTCATTTGGATTAGACGTTAAACCGAGGTCCTGACTCTCTGTGGTCATTAAATCCCAGGATGTCTTTTGAAAAAAGTAGAGTAAATTCACCTATTGGCCTCCTAACAATCCCCATATCCGCTGATTGGCTTCATCACTCTGTCTCCTCTCCACCAGTAAGCTGGTGTGTGGTGGGCGTTCTGGTGCACTATGGCTGGTGTCGCATCATCCAGGTGGTTGCTGCACACTGGTGGTGGATGAGGAGATACCCCCAGACTATGTAAAGCGCTTTGAGTGCATAGAAAAGTGTTATATAAATGTAATGAATTAATTTTATTATTATTATTATTATTATTATTATTATTATTATTATTATTATTATTATTATCTCAATGCTGGTCCGGATAGTTGCTGTATAATAAACTAGATTTTCGATCTCTCCGTAGGATATTGGTGTGCATGTTGCTCAAGTGCGAGTGAACCTGCGAGTAATTCCAACTCGATGCCTCAGCAAGATGGGATATCTGGGTGTCCAGGAAGCCCCTCAGGATGACCTAGCCGGACATCCAGGAACATCTTTGGAGTGTCGTGCCAGGGCTTGATCATCAAGAAGGCTCCTGCAGAAGCCTATGACCTGGCAGCATGATCCAGGAAGCATGAAGCCAGAACCAGGGCTATCATACCAGCTGGACATAATATCGATGAGTGAAGAAACACTGCAAGTCGAGCACCCGGTTTCTGAATCCAATCAAGGGGCAGGGTTGCTCAAAGAGGACCTACCTTAGAAGGGACAGAAACCCACATGTCCCGGAAGAACACGGCAAAGAAATCTCACAGAAGGATTATAAACACATAACCACCAGCACATTAATATTAAAATAAATATATATATACAGAGAAAGAGAGAGAGAGAGAGAGAGAGAGAGAGAGATGATCATACTCATCCACCCTGGTTCTCGCGCTGGAGCCCCGTCTTTTCTCAGGAGGTGATTCCAAAGCCTTTAAACCTCATAGGTCAAGCATAGGAGACTGTAATGCAGGAAGTTCCCACCTAACCTAGGTCAGGTGGAGGACTGGTGGTTGTAGGGGAATTAGGAATCGGAAGATAAGGGAAGATGTAAAACTCCCAAAGGGAAGCAGTAGATACTCAAGTATTACTTTGATCTGGACGAAAGCGCTGACACCTTGTCTGGATCACATCCCGTAGGTCTTGCCTAACTTCCTTTGACCTGCGATTCCTCCTAACCCTACCCGCAGGTGGGGGAGGAGCACAAGCCATGACATTAGCCTTCTGTGCCCGTCTCTGATCCTCAGACCGAGACGGATCAGGACCCCTATGTTGTTCAGGCTCTTGGAATAAAGGATTTGAAGGCTGCTGAGCATAATTTTGCCTCTCTGAACCTCTTGACCACAGTCTCAACGGAGGTACCGAAAAGTTCATAAGGTGAAAGCGGAGCATCGAGAAGAAAGCCCATTTCTTTCTTCCCGATACTTGCCAGGTTCACCCACAGATGTCTCTCCATTACTACCATGGCCACCTTAGACCTGCCCATGGCAGAGGCGGCTTAGTAGCACGGAGAGTGAGATCTGTGGTGCGGCACAACTCAGCTACCTCATTAAGAGAAAGGCCCTTGCCTTTATCCATGTCTTTCAGCAGATCAGCCTGATATGCCTGGAGCATAGCATCGTGTGCAATGAAGCCACAGCCTGACCTCCTGCTGTGTATGCCCTTGCCGAACCCAGCAGAGCACTAGCCTCTGGATGAGACAGTGTTAAAGAAATAACATCGTCCTCCTGCAGCTCTTTCGCATCCATAGCTGACGAGTGCAACAGGGAAACCCCCTCTCTAAACTCATCGACCAGATCCACCTATGATCACAATGAGCTCATTCTCCTCCGTGACTCAGCAGCAGTGGGTCCTGAACCACGGGAAGCAGATGGCTGCCCCTCTTTCCTCGTAAAAAGAGACAAATGAGAGCGGAGCTTTTTCATTGGAAAAATGCTTACAATGCACGCAAATTTCCCCCTCAAGGATGTCAAAAGGGGTGTTGCCACAGGAAGTGATCACGTCCTGCAGAGAATCAACTCTAAACAAACACATCTGATGTTTTTGCTTAATAATTTTAGGTAGGTGTTAGAGTGGTTAAGACTAAATTCAGCAGTAATGTATATTCACAGGATCAGGATGGAGCCCTCCTGACAATAGGCCGAGTGATACATTTATGCTGTCAGTCTTAATAATGATGCTGCAAGTGACAAAATGACATGCACATGGTAAAATAATTTTGTTATCATGAGGACAAAATTATATATTTTAAGTAGAAAATTAGGCTAAACATTTTAATGGCTGGTAAGAAGTATTTATGATTTAAATTTCAACATAAAATTTGATGGTTCTTAAAAAAAAATCCCACTGCCAAATCTTTGCCCTGTGCACAAAAGTAAGGTCATCCTTTGTTCTTGACTTAGGTCTACCACACATATAAATCAAAGGAGAATTTGGACATATATATCCATAAAATTGATTACCTGTTATTTAAGAAAGGTCAGTGTTCCTTTATCTAAAAATATATATATTCTAGCTCTTGGAATTACATAATTCTTGTTCTTCCACAAACTCTTATTATGTAAGAATTAGGCATGTGTGTTTGTGCATGTGGAGGATTCAGACATTAAATATGAATGGAATTGAATATGCAGTCTGCATCAAAAGCAGTTTGCGAGACAGGTTGTGAGGTCACATGCTTTGAATTTGTCATTGAGTGTAATAATATAACATATTGTGCCTTGGCTGTTCAATCTGTCGAAACAAAGAATGATGCCTACTGATAGCGTAATTTAGTTTCACTTATATGCATCTGCTATAGATTTAACACTTAATTGATAAAGAAATTATGCAATTAAGATCCAATTTACTGTTGAATGCAATTTACACAAATACATCCTGCAGCTTGGTTGTGGAGGATACAGAAGACTACTGCAATCTGACATAGTTTACTGGAAATGTACAACCTTAAAACCTTGTTGTTCAGACATCTGAATCAAATATATGATGAAAATATGCTTGACTATACCATCTGATTATTTATATAGCTGTTCTCCAATTTTTTAACTGCTGACGTGATCAATGGAAAATGGACACAATGATATCTTCTTTTAATAAAATTCTGCTTGCCATCTACATTTCCCTGGCAAGAACAGCACATTGTTAACCCCACATGCCAAATAATGCTTAGCTTTGTCAACAGAAAGTTTTTGTGCTGAAATAACATATGCAAAATTGGCAAAACTTCTTTGAAATCGCCCCTGAAAGCTCAAAAAAGTGTATGAGTAAAACAGTTACCGGTGTGAAGTGGATCTGCTGAATTTGGACTACATTAAGCTTAAGGGAAGGGAAGTTCTCCCAAAATGCAACATTAAAATTCCTTTTACTTTTTTATGAGGAAACTAAAAAGGTGACTGTTTCCCTCCAGATTCTCTCTCCGGAGTGACAACCATGTGGGTCAAATGGAATAATGCAGAAATCCACTCTACATCGACTAAAAGCCAGGCCCTGCTCTCCCGTGGTGTTCTACGTGTCTGTGAGTTCACTGCGGGGCTACTGTTACCCCGCCTCTCAGCTTGCAGTGACGGAGGAGCAGGGGCTTGTACTTGTGAGGACACTCCAGAGTGTTTTCCAATGCTGCCCAGACACGCTCTAAACTCCACGTGCTCCAGGTGCAGAAATGTAACACTCTCCGCGTGAAGAACGCTACAAAGTTACTCGTACAAACAGCAGAGGGATAGTCTATCCCTCACTGAGGCCGAGGCATAAACGCAACAGAAATAAGCTGCTCGCTATATTATGAAAGCCAGATTCCATTCAGTATACCATCTTTTTGTTAATTTCAGAATTATCTGTACATAAAATATTTTATGGGATATTCCTCCCAAAAATGACGCTAATGAGGTTCCAAACCTGTATTACATACTTTCTTCTCCGGAACACAAAATAAGATATTTTGAAATGTTTTTGTCTATAAAATTAAAGTGCACAAAAACAAAATGTGTTCAGAAACAATTTACACTGAGAAATTGCTAGTAAATTTCAGCAAGTAACACACTGATATACAAAAGTCCATGGGTAGTAGTCCACTTTGAAGTCAAACATTGGGCACTATTGAGCACACTTCCAAATCTTAAAATGACCACTGGGTCACCCTATGTGAAGTGAAGCAATTAAGGATGGTCATTTTCCTTTTTTTAGACGGGAGACCATTGGTAACATTGTCATGTTTAAGAACCCAAGCTGAACTACGCTTGAATACAGAATCACTTTTCAAACCGTCTTTACCACAGTCAAATCCCCAAAGGGCATGAAAACTATTTCAATTTCATCCAAGATAGAAAGACATGAAAAATATCTATGCCAATCTCTAATTCATGGACAACTGCCAAGGCCAAATAACATTTTCAAGAGCGTTTTTTGAGAACTGTTTGACGGTAGAGAATGGTAGCAAACTTACATCGTCCCTCTGTGTTATTTGGTATATAAATACAATGTACAGCAAACACCCACAGTGTGAAGCCTTCTTTCAATAGCCTTAATCATGCTAGTCAGTGCTCAAGCATGCACAGAAACCCGGCAGGAAGGACCTCTGGCGGACATCCAATATAAAAGCAGTTCTTACTTCCAATAGCAAGTTGCAAAATAACCTTTTCAACACAGCAGGTAAGATAGCATTCAACTGGTCTGAATCATTACTACCTTGAAGCCTTCACTTAAAACAAAGCGCTCTGTTTGTACATGAGCATTTGCCATTAATGTCCATTATAAAAAAAGGAATATTTTTGAAGTCCTTAAGAAGTACTCAATGTATTCATATTGGTTTCGATAAACTGTAATTTTTCAATGAAATAGACTCTAAAAATGTTATGTGGTTACATTTTGCTTGAATACATGCTAGTATAATCTTAATGAATATTTTCAGGTCTGATTTTAAATATTATTAAATATACACAGTACAGACCAAAAGTTTGGACAGACCTTCTCATTCAAAGAGTTTTCTTTATTTTCATGACTATGAAAATTGTAGAGTCACACTGAAAGCATCAAGGGTTATTTGACCAAGAAGGAGAGTGATGGGGTGCTGCGCCAGATGACCTGGCCTCCACAGTCACCGGACCTGAACCCGATCGAGATGGTTTACGGGTGAGCTGGACCGCAGACAGAAGGCAAAAGGGCCAACAAGTGCTAAGCATCTCTCGGGGAACTCCTTCAAGACTGTTGGAAGACCATTTCAGGTGACTACCTCTTGAAGCTCATCAAGAGAATGCCAAGAGTGTGCAAAGCAGTGATCAAAGCAAAAGGTGGCTACTTTGAAGAACCTGGAATATGACATATTATCAGTTGTTTCACACTTTTTTGTTATGTATATAATTCCATATATAATTCCACATGTGTTAATTCATAGTTTTGATGCCTTCAGTGTGAATCTACAATTTTCATAGTCATGAAAATAAAGAAAACTCTTTGAATGAGAAGGTGTGTCCAAACTTTTGGTCTGTACTGTATGTAGATATATATATATATTTAAAAAAAGTGAAGTAACATACAGCCAAGTATGGTGACCCATACTCAGAATTCATGCTCTGCATTTAACCCATCAAAAGTGCACACACACAGCAGTGAACAGACACACATCATGAACACACACCCAGAGCAGTGGGCAGCCATTTATGCTGCAGCGGCCCGGGGAGCAGTTGGGGGTTGGGTGACTTGCTCAAGGGCACCTAAGTCCTGGTATCGCCAGCCCGAGACTCAAACTCTCTAACCATTAGGCCACGGCTTCCCATATATATATATATATATATATATATATATATATATATATATATATATATATATATATATATATATACATACATACACACACACACACACACACACACACACACACACACGCGTGTGGGTGTTAAGTGAGTGTTTAATATTTTTAATGTTTTAAAAATTAACCATCATGTCATTAACCCATTCCACTTGATAAACATCATGCAATTAAGCCTTATATGAGGGTGTAAATAACTTACCAGGCCATCACAATTGCTTATGGCCACTGATGTATCCTGCACATTGGTAACATAACCCACATATAAACAGTCACTGGGCAACAAGGGCTCAGAGTGGGTTTGGTTATCGTCCTCAAGCCACTCCACTTTGGCTCCAGGGGCCACAAGCCTGGAATTTAGCCTTAGGCAAAGATGAAACTCCTGTCCGAAAACAGTGACGTTATAAAAGAGTGTCTCCTTGTGCCTCAGGTGGTCCTGTTCTGAGTTCGTCTCCTCATTGGTCTCTCCATGATAGTTGGCCTGCCTCCTCCTGCGCCGGTGGGATCCCTGCCCACTCAACCGGCTGGCAGAGACGGCGTGGGAGAGGAAGCGTCCGTCTGCATCCACGCTCACCGGCCTCACTAGCCCATACTCCCTCAGGACATGCTGCAGGGAATCTGCCAAGGGCACGCACACAGTTACACACATTCAAATGTGCACACACACGCATGCAAGCACAAAGTCAATAGATTTCACAGTGCACACCAGAAGCTTCCAGCAACAGTCAAAACTCCACCAATCTCTAAATCAGCTGCAAGACTTACATTAAGCGGACAGTACAGCTGTCCAAACACCCTGTCCAAGCCAGTATTTAAAATAACATCTTTATAAGATACAGATGTAAAGATTTTTCATATTAAAAGTGAGAAAAATCTATGGAAGCACTGCACTGAGTAGAAGAGGTACCTTTTGTCACCTTTTACTTAAATTGTCCTCTAGACAAGGATACATGAGTCACATAAGACTAATACTTCTAATTATATTGCAGGATGTTTTCTAAAACCTATAACATAGGGACAGAAAAAACAAGGGTATTTTATTTATTTTTTTACAAAAATACTATTACTAATAATAGTAATAACAAAAGTTAAATTGGCAATTATCCAAAATGTATGTTTTTTAGATATGCATACATTTCCTTAAGAGTACACCTGTCATATAGAACATTCATTTTGACATGCAAAATAAATAAATAAATAGGCTAAATAAAAATTCACCTTTCTAATGTGAATATAACCACTAATATGGTCACAGGACAATAATTGTGCTTTTTTTAGATTAAGGGGGCGACACACCTTACCCTATTCTCCCAAACATTACAGTCACATGCATTCCTGTCATCTTCCTGTCAGAAGCAACGCATTTGGGTGCTCTGTTTATCCTATGCATAAGTGTCCTTCACTTGATCAGGAAAGAGCAGCTTACAACATAGTCACACTATGACATGGTTTTCTTATCTAATTTGACAGTAAAATAATGTGCATGGTGCTTCTGTACTATAATTTACTCTTCTGTGTAGTACTCATCTTGACATTGATGTCGGCATTTTGCAGTTATTTCAAGCAGGAGACACTAGATCCATCAGCTGTTTTACATTATTGACATGCCGCATGGATTTTTGCGCTTCCACTAAGTCACACATTCAACACGATAAGTGTAAATATAATAAAATGTATATAGGCTACAGTATAATGACATTCTTTATATTGTTACAAAAGTTAGAGATCTTTCAGTATAAATGCCATGAAAACTTCCAGACACTCTCAAATGAAAACGTCGCAGCCAGTAAAAATCGTTTACTATTATAACTCATTCATCTCTATAAAAGTGCAAGTTGATGAAACACTGAGTTGCTGCTTCATAACGCTGGACATCTGAACGGATCCGTATCTCCTGCATAAAGTAACCGTGATCTGTATTGATAATACAAACATCTGCACCTACCCATACTGTTGGCGATGTAAAGAGTATCCGCGTGCTGAAAGTGAAGGAAAATAATGAAGAATGCACATCCAGGAGTAACATCCATGGCAGGTCCGCGGAGAGGGGAGAGCGCACGGGCAAAAGGCGGACTTTGAGATTTCATATAAGCGATCCAGCAGCGAACGCTGCCCCCTCCTTCCCCCTCCCTTTCCAGACTCACTGCAAAGTGCACTGGGGAAGATAGGCTCTCATTCTCACCCTCCCTGTCCAGCCCCCTCTCCTCTTCCATAGTCCACACTAAGCGTGAATGCAGATCTTCTCATGACAACAGAAGACCACCAGCGTGTTCTTCTGTTCTCATCAACATAATCAGGCAACACCATGGTTCTTGTGATGCACTGCTAGATGTAAACCGGTATACTCGCACTTCAGAGTCAGAATCATGTATTTTTTTTTTTTTTTTTTGTCTAAAAAGTTGTATAAGTTCAATTGACGCATCCAATAACCACATAGCAGACAGGAGAGGTATGACGTAAATAATATATGGGGTTATATAGCTACAGTAGGCTATATAAAAAAGAAAAACAAATTGTGTAGGCCTATTATTTGAGTTGTATTAAAACTTATTTTTCCCTGAAGTTTTACACACAAAGACATGAGTCACTGTAAGGCAATCAAATAAGTCTTCTAGATTCCAGGAAAAAAGTTGTTTTATTGTACATGGAGCGGGTCGCCCCCTCATGGGCTCCACCATGTTTGCATCACATGACCAGCCATGCTACGTGATTGACAGAAAAATAATACTTTTGAATAATAATAATAATAAATAATAATAATAAGAGTGATAAATAACAATGGCTACCTTGCATGACTATAAATTAAGAAACAGGTTTATTATTCCCTAATAGTGTGCTTACGGCATCTACTGGCAGGGCAACTGCAACAACTTAGCAGCCAAACTGTGACCCATGGTTTGTTTAGCATTTCAGAAGGAAAATGAATTATTAAGACGATCATTTCCTATTAAGATATTTCAGAATAAGAAAGTGAGTACTAGCATTTGGCACTTGCATGTAAACAGTAGCATTACATTCATGGAAAAGTTAAATGCTATGTTTTTTGGCTTCTTTTTCGGATGTCATAGTAGACATTATTCCTCATTTTCCCCTTTCTATTTGTAATTAAAATGAGTACATCTGTCATAGTAGTTTTAATATCATAAATTATAGTCTTCTACAGGACCACACAGCCATTGGAGAAGACACATCGTGCTCTGTTATGAAGTTAGTGGATTATTGAAACAAATCACCTGCTGAGATTGGATTCTGGGTTCTTGGAAAAAGAATATCTAATGCATCTCTGTGGCGCAGGAGGAAATGGATCAAGTGCCATCTATCTGTCAGCACCTTTACTTTTCCAACCACCTCTGTGATGTAAAGGCTCTAAAAGTACATAGTGCTTCAGTGTATTTTACAGAATGTTGTGCACTGATAATAACATGCAAAAACCCACAGAGCTCTACTCTATGGAGTGCAAACAATCTGTCATTGGTAACCTTTTAAAATCTGATGATTTTTCCAATCATTTTTCCTTTGATTACAGAGACGCCTTTTGAATATTAAAACAAATTATTTACCTATCCCCATTTTGTAGATTTTGTGGAACACAAAAGCAGAGACTCTCAACTCCAAAAGCTATCTACTAAGTGAAAATATGAATTAATTCACTTTATGCCACTCTGCCTATGCTTAAATACTTTAGGCTATGCAATTTATGCTATATCACATGCAGTAATGGACTGTTATTTGCATTGCATTCACAAGAGAATTTTATAAAAAATGAACTATTTACTTACAGAACTATTTGGTTACAGAAAAGCATTTTGAATCCAATAAGACTGTAAAAAAATAGCACACTATGAAACTATATGCTCTGTTAGTAAAAGTCAGCTGTGGTTAACTTTATGACATAATTGCGGAGACCTCAGATTGTGGGATTTTAAGTGCAGAGCAGAAGACAGGGTTTCTGAGAGGGACGACAATAGGGCAGCTGGGACACCGTCCATTTCTCATGCTTCCCTGACTGAGGTAAAAGATTGAGGTTGTCACTGTGGTTAAGGCAGACGATGGTTTAATCGAACCTCTTCATTCCAGCTCCTCGGCCAGATGGGTCATGCTATCTTGCTTTATGCAAGGCAATCAACTTACTGCCTATCTTGTAGTTGGCATCCAGAATGTAAACTAGGTGCAGAGAGAATACATTTTAAGGATAACTGTGTCCCTAATTATAGCCAAAAACTATTTTTAAAGCTATCGAAAGTGCCTTTCATATTTATGGGGAAGGTCATATCCTGGGAGTATTTTACAGTTCTGTCATTTGAACTTGTATGATGGGGTCAGATGAGGAAAGGCTACTTGAGTTTTAGTTCACTGAAATGAAAGAAGTAGCAAAAGAGTGATCATGAAAGCAGATGGTCATGTATATTAATCCTTGTCTAAATAACACCCTCAGAGGCAATCTGCTAAAGAAATGTTTTCTCAAAGCATATTAAAATTGGAATACCACGGGATAACTAGCACAAATTGAATTACATTAAATTAATGAAATAAATATGAAATAAACATTCTTCATTACATATATATATATATATATATATATATATATATATATATATATATATATATATATATATATATATATATATATATATATATATATAAATTAAATGCATGTCATACAAAAAACAACTGCAACACAATATGCATTTTTAAACTGAAAATTTAATTTGCAAACACAATATTGCCATGCAACAATAGACTGTTGCAATTCCTACCCATTTACTGTCTACTGTGGAAAAAAAGATGAGTCAGCTTACTCCGTGTAATAGAGCCTGAAGGGGACAAAACAATAGATGCATACTGCAGCTAAACACAACCAACAGCAGCTGGATTCACATACAACCTAAAGTCTAATCATGTCCAGCCATGAATCATCCAAAGTCCCTGAGATGTATTGGCTACTTAATTTACATTATGACCGATGACATTATCACACACCATATTCAACAACATGTCCTAATGCATGTGTCACACTGTTTGAATTCCTCTCCAGTTCCGGTGCACTCAGCCAAGTCCATCATATGATTCACTCATGTGGATCCAAGAGGAGGACACTTCAGCAAGCTGACATATATGCTGTTGTACTTAGCCTTTGGTTGTAATCGGAGACTGTGGATAGGGCCCACAGTTGGCAGTTGTAAGCCCTAGAGGGTCTTGTTACTGTTAAGAGGCTGTAAAATAGAGTTGGGTCTATGTTCCGTCGCTGCTGGCTCTCAAACGAACCACGGCTGAGCCAGTGTGTCCCGCCAGGATGTGTGTTTCACATTTGTTCCTCTGCTCCCTCTCTCCCCTGTCCTCCTGAAACTCCTTCTGCACAAACTCACGTCATGTGCCCTTCTTGGTTGAATGGCTGCTGCTGAACAGACACATGAACATACATACAAGCACAGAAATACAAGTATTGACAAGACACTTAGTTTATAGTTCATGCAAAAATGAAACTTCTGTTAACATTTATTCACCCTCATGTCATTCTACTGTGAAAAAAAAAAAAAGATTTTATGAAGAAAGTTCATGCTGCTCTCTTCCATTGAATACAAATGAACAGGGCTCTTAAGATCAACTTATTGGGGGCATAAAGTCAAGTAATGATACAACTGTCCTGATATGAAGGAATAAAGCCTCATGAGAAAACCTTAAGTAGTTTGGCATAATTTATTATTAGTATTTGCAAAATATATATATATATATATATATATATATATATATATATATATATATATATATATATATATATATAAATCAAAAATTAATAAACATAATCGCTTCACTTAATACGATTTATAAAACATACAGTGTCAGCCTCAGACATCAAGCCCACAGACCTTTTGCTAAAAGTTTGATGCATATGGGACACAAAAGTGGAAACACTACAGGAGTGTCGAAGTCGTCATCGGATTGGTTGAATTATACAGGATTCCCGGGAGACGTGTGTCGCGTTATTAAATTTTCTGCCTGGAAAAACAGATGACATGCCGCCAAAACCCCTCATGAAAGAAGAAAGCATAGTGTTTACAACTGTGAAGATGAGCGCTTATCAGGATAAACTAAACGCTGGGTTTTCAAAAGTATGTGAAATATTTACAGTTCACGGCATAGAATCTTTAAAATATGTCTGAGAGTTTTACACCGATTGTTATTGTGGCAATATTTCCACACCCCAAAACGTGACACTCAACAAAACTAACTGTGATGGTTGTTTGACATGTCAGTCAAACGGCCTCATGGGCGGGCCTTGGCCAATGAAAGCTGATTTAATATTATTATATTTATTCATTATATTAAAGGTGCTGTATGAAGGATTGACACCGAGTGGTTGGACTAGGTATTGCAGTCCAAATTCAAAATATTGGAGAGGGATTTTTTCACCCGGCCCCTCCTCCTCAGACTTGAGGCGCACATGCAGGTTGCCAGATTGACGACAAAAACATTAAATGAAATAGGCTACGATGTATTTTCCGGCAACCGGCAACCCAAAATACAATTGGGTAAACTGGCAGTGGGCGGGTTTCACAAACCAAGACACGACCGACATTCCGGCCCAGAACGCACATTTACAAAAGGAGAATAACTGACTGTAGCATGGTTTTCAGAAATACAAGTATGTTAACTTAGCATGTTTCTTAAATATCTGCAAACATATTATGGTGGTTTTATGCTTTAGTAGGATCATAATTTTACATACAGCACCTTTAATTTATAATTTTTATCGTATATTGCTAATACTATTAATATTGTAACACTGATATTTACCTACTTGTATTTACTGTTAGAAAATCATGTGGTGCCCAAATTTGGGCACAAGCAGAAATAAAACAGACAAGGATTTCATAGATAATTTGGTCTGTTTAAAAGAATAATTTGTGATGTTTGCTTAAAACATTGAATTATTCCTTTAAGGAAACAATAAATCTGTTGAGTCCAATGAGTATGTTATGAAAAACCACTGAAAAGTAGGTCATACATCACAGTAACATATTTTACACCTCAGCACCAGCATGGTTTACTGCCATGCCTTTCAGCTAAAGCACAAACCCATGTTTTGGTGGATTTACATTTGCACATGAAGAAAAAATTACATCACCACACATTTCTTACAACTCTCATGAGAGTTATATACCTCAACAGTACATATTTCAGTGGCAAACTGTTTGCTTTCACTTTTTTTTGAAGGAGTCATGATTTTATACAGTGGCTCACTGAAAAATTACTTTATAGGAAGGTTTTGTCGGAGACCTTCAAGAAGTCAAGAGCAGCATCTCTGGGCTGCTTGATTTATGAATGACATTTACAGGACCAGAAAAAAAAAAAAAAAAACTGAAAGGAGTAGTAAATGGAGCAGTCTGGCACTGTTATGAAAGCTGATGTTCAGTTTTCTGAAATAAACACATAATCTTGTACACACATACAAACCTATAAGCCCATTTTGAAGCATATTTTCTTATTCTTGGGGGGGGGGGGGGTTGAAATGCTATTTCATGCATACTGAGTTTTTTACACTGTTAAAGAGTTGGATTCCCATGCTAAACATGGACAAAGTTTCAAAACTTAAGTTGTACGTTTCCGGTTTGTCACAAGTTTCGTAAAGTTTTTTTCGAGTATGGGTGACGTTAGATGGTGCAGAATTTCCTTATATGGAAATATATACCAAATATATACAGTTTCAATACATTCCACATTGTATGTGATGACTACTGTATGTTGTAGTCATTGCTGCTGCTGATCTTGTTCAATTTCAGCCTCTGGATCTGTGTTCTGAATCATAAATATACGGCTGAATGTGACTGTTAGCCATGGTTTGTTTATGATGATGGTTTTTTCCTCACGGTAATGCCACAGCTTCCAGACGCTCTCAACACAAAAGCTTACGCGCTCGTGATCCTTTAGCTAATGGTACAGACTATCTATCTCTTATAAATATAATAAAACTAAAGACTTTTTGGAGATATGAAGGATGCAGTACTACTCTATAGGTACTCAAGATTAACAGGATATTGAGTGAAAATGAGCATTTCACCCCCCCTTTAAAGGCACCTTCAATTTTCTCAGTAGGCTATTATTTGTTGTGTTAATAATTGTCTTGGATACATACTGACACCTAGTGGTGTGGATGCAGCATCCCGCAAACACAAACCTTAGCGAATGAAAAGCCACTAACCTTTTACAAATGGACATGATTAATTTATGTAAGCAAAAGTGACCAATAAAGGGATTTAAAAGAGATAAAAAGGAATGGTATTCGACTGGTCATGTTTCTCAAAATAGCTGCCCACATCAGGAGACCCTATTTATCTATCTATTTGGCTCCTGCGATGGGTAGGGGGGCGGCCCATCCCTGTGTGTTGAGCCTACCAGATGAACCAGTTGTTTCTAGTGGTGACGGTCTTGTGCCAGCTGCTCTGCATCCTCCATAGCCAAGTCCATGTTGTTGGAGGTCCCCCGTAAGGACATCAAGCCATCGGGTGTGGGGTTTACCTCATGGTCGTCTCCAGCCTGCGGCCCTCGGACCAAACAGGACAATGGCTCTTGTCGGATGGTCAGGAGGGAGGTGGAGGACATGGCCGAACCAATAGGTGCGATGTTGCGCAACCTGGCAGGATGCTCTGGGCTGGCACGTGCGGGCTCTAAGCACTTGATTGGAAATCCGCTGGGGCCACCTGATGTTCTCGGTGGTTCTGACAGCCCTGCTATCAAAGCCTTCTAATCTTGCAGCCAGTGTCTTATTTAAGGGCCAAGTCTCCGAGCCATAAAGCAGGATGGAGAGTACTGCTGAGTTGTAAATCTGGAGCATCGTCTTGTATGAGATGGTTTGGTGCCACCAGAGTGGTTTCCAAAGAGACTTCAGGGCTGACGTAGCCAGGGCTCTTCTGCAGGTAATCTCTGGTTTTAGGTCCCCATTGTCTGTCACTATGGATCCCAGAAACACAAAGATCTTGACAGGCTCTACAATGTCATTGCCAAGCCGCAGGGAAGGTGGATGCGGTGTGTCACCGATGTAAATGAACTTGGTTTCCGTCCAGCTCACCTGAAGGCCAAGCTTCTTAGCCTCTTCACTGTACATGCCCAGAGCATCTCTCATCTGGCTGAAGGACGTGCTGAGCAGGATTGTGTCGTCAGCGTACTCCAGGTCAGTCAGGTGGTAAGACACTCCCACTCACAAACCCTGGACATCAGATGGTCAGTGATACTGTCGAAGAGGTCAGGAGCAGCCACGTAGCCCTGGCGAACGCCACTAGAGATGGGAAACCAAGTCTCTGCCGTTGATGCAGATACAGCTCTGAGCATTGCTATAAAGCAACTTGAACAGGGCAACGATCTAGGGTGGTGCTCCAAGGGCATGTAGGATACTCCACAGTGTAGTGTGGCAGACGGTGTCGAAGGCAGCCTTCAGATCTATAAACCCCGATGTAAAGATGGTGATCTTTATGGAAATTCACAGCTCTTCTCTATCAGCAAGCGAACGGCGGAGATTTGGTCTATTGTGGAGTGGTTAGGCATGAAGCCAGCCTGCTGGGAATGTCCGGGCTGCTTCTGATGGCTGGGAGAGCACGAGTGAGCAAGATCCTGGTAAAGAGCTTGCCGGGGATGGAAAGAAGGGTAACCTCTCTATGTAAAATAAAACAGTGTTTATTTGACTAATCATTTGACCGTTAATTTTCTTTAAGTGTAAAACATTTATAAATGCATCAAGGAATGCATCTAACACATTAGTAGGTACATCATTCTCTCAAGCAATGGAGATGAAGAGTTGACTGCACCTCGATAGTGATATCCCGAGTGAGTTCAGGTGAAGGTTATTCGTTTGTGCTGTTTAATGGAGGAAGATTGTTAGAGCTCCTAGCTGAAGCACACAATAAATCTACTGAGCTGCCATATGCCTCATCAGCAGTGCACACTATGGTCCGGGAGGACCTCAATGTCTTCTGGAACTTCCCCTGCATTGACTTAGATCCGAATGATAAGTCACCAATACAGAACTGTGGGGCAAAAGCATGAGTGGGCTGTATGAGACATGCCTGTGACAGCAGCCAGCGGGATCTGCCTCGAAATGGGATCAGGAAGATTGTCACCGTGGTTACACACAGCAACACAGGCGCTCCTCATTAGAGCGTGTTTCATAGACAAGGTGTCTCCTGCAGTCTCAATGTGCACTCAAACACAGAGGAAATAGGAAAAGGATTCCCATTAGAAGACAGCAGATTTGCTTTTGCACAATGATGATCAAAAGTGAAGGGCTCTTTTCTGAATATGTTACACTGAAAAAGAAAAAAAAAAATGTAGAAATTGCTGGTAGCAATCTTCACAAATAATTACAAAGAAACGGGGAGTAACATACTTTATTAAAAGGGAAATTTGAAGTAGACAGACCAAAATTGTATTTTCTTATAAAACCAAATGCCAATAATCATTTTTAGAGTGTAAAAATGTATGATTAATATAAGCACAAATCCATTTTTAGATGTTATCTAACATAAAATATTAGCTAAACACATCAATAGAACGATGTCTTTCTATTAAATATCTATATGAAAATCTGATCATTTCATATTCAATATCAATACGAAATATCTGATGAATAGATATTCATTAACTGATATTAATTGTAATAAGAAAGTATAATTATTAAACATTTTAATTAACAAAACCATATTTCACTGTATCCCACATTCTGCAACCATTGATGTTAATTTCCCTAAAATGTGTGGAAACCCTGTTACTTAATTTATTGTAATACAAAATATCAAATACATATCATTATCATAAAATATATTGTGATACTTTATTATCATATAACATATGTCTAGTTATAAAGATTTAAATATTATAATAATAATGTAATACTGGTGTTTATCTGTTTTAATGCATGAAAATAAAATCACAAAGGGTTTATTGTGTTTTAGACATGTCCCATGGTTCATGTCTCATATTTAGTCCCCTATTTCGTACCCTATTCACTGAAAGTGGCAAGGGTTACATTGTCCAGAAACACGGTGAAAGCTATGGACTTGTAAACAGCCTTTCATTTCCTTGGTAACATCATCACAATGTGAATATGAACTTAATAACAGACTGTGCACCAAACAAGATTGCAAGGTTTAATCCCTCTGTTTAACCAGAAGCAGCATCCATTGCTGGCTCTCTCCACAATGTGCACCACATCTTCTGCTTCCAATTCCACGATCAAAGCCATTGAAACTTTGGACAGGAAAGAAATGGAATGGAATGGAGGGCAAAATCTTCCAAAAAATGACTGAGAGAACGGAAATCCCCTGGTGTTTTAGGAACAGTTTGTTTTTGACTGCTTGTCCTGTTTGAAAATCTGGTGAGAGTCTTGACAATGCTTAGCAACAGTAAAAGAAATCAAAAGCCTTCACTGATGTATTAAATCACAGAGCAGGCTTGCTGACAGACCATTCAAATGCACACAAAGCGTAAAGAAATTGATTCCTCATTTGAATTCCTCATTTTGGTGATAATTTCTTGTACACAACTTTCATCTACAGCATCTTGGTTTCCTCAAATTGCATTTCAAATAGCTTATTCTTAAATTGGAATTGACAACAGCATGTTCCCCATAAACTCACTGTAAACACTTAAAGTTACCTTAATCACCACCAAGAGAATCTCTTTTCATGGTGGAATCGTGATCTATTTCACTGCACCCTGATGGCGTGGACAATCCATGGCCAAACTTCGCAAGCCTAAAATAAGGGCAGTAAAACAAAACTCTCCACCTTTTATTTCTCCAGATGGTCAAAAAGCATGCGGAATTGCTTAAGGATGTGTGTTATAGGCATCAAAGCTTTCACAAAGGCTCTGGACAAACATAAAGCTGGATTTAGAATATTACCAACATGTCGCAACATGCAAATATTGTATAAACTCTGCTTCTCCTTTCAATAGACTGTAATAAATTGAGGTTCTGCACTGGATGTTTCTTATATTAAAAATGTTGAGCTCAAGCGAGAAAAAAATTAAAAGGCTCTTTCACATCCAAAGCACGTTCCCTTATGAGCAGATTCTGGTAAACAATGAGAAATTCCCATCTGCTCAGTCATGTTTGCTGTGCCTTCTCACCTTGCACTCCTCCCTGCACTTTTGCAAGCTGCCTGTTCTGTTAACTTCACTTCAGACTGCTGAGCTCAGCAGTTCCCCACGGATTCAGCAGCGGCAGCTACCTGGAACTGCTGTCACCCTGCATCTCCTCATCCTAACCATACCTGCACCTCCAGCTGAGCCTCGCTCCCCCGCTAGCAGACATCAGTGTCCTTGATGTCCCACCGACACTGTGGCAAAGACAAATGCCTCTCCCTGGCTCTAGATGCGGCAGTTTAGCTTCAGGCCTCTAAATCTCTCAGCTCAGAGCGTGGCTTCATCAACAACTCAATTTGAGGGGGTTCACTTAAATAACTCTTTGACAAAGTGTGGGTCCTTGTGAGCCTCAGATGGATGACGGGGAGAATTTGAAGTGACAAAAGTAAGGAAGCAACTCAGGGGGTGACAAGTAATCAATGGAGCGAGAGGGTGGTGGTTGGGGGTAGGGGGGGAGGTTCTCTGTGAAATGAACTTTTTTTGCTTTTAGCAAAAGGGGAAAAAAAAGCACGTCACATTGTGAGCAGAGCACAATCAGGGAAGTGTAGAGGATGCAGTTGGGAGCTGTCTGCAGACATTTATGTCAAATCAACATCACTAAGGTAACTGCAGTCAGCACTCTTCTATGAGTGTTTGTGCGTCTGTGTGTGTGTGTGTGTGTGTGTGTCTGTGTGTGTGGTGGCATTTCTCTTGGTGCACTGATATTTGCACTACCACTGAAAATAACAATGTAATCTACACCTGGTATGCGAGACAGTGAATTTCTCTGTGAGGAGTTAAACACCCCATGTTATTGCCATCTCTGAGCTTTAAAGTGATAGTTCATCCAAAAATGAAAAAGTGCTGTTAATTTACTCACCCTCAGGCCATCTAAGATGTAAATTACATTTTTCTTCATTAGAACAGTTAAAAAGTTAAAAAGTCCACTGCTGCCATCACTTTGAGAGTCAAAAAAGCATATAGAGGGCACACAAAATTAATACCCGTGGCTCCTGGCCATATATATTTTTAGGTCTTATGAAGCGAAATGATCGGTCTGTGCAAAAAACTGAACATTATTTACAAAATTACTATCTGTAATCCATAGCCTCAGGCAAACAGTTCTGAATGCTTTCATCAGTGTGAGCTTTTTGATGCATAATGACGTACGTATACACAGACTGATCGTTTTGCTTCATAAGACCTGAATATATTGTCAGGAGTCACATGGATTAATTGTAATTAATTCTGTATATGGGTTTTTGACTCTAATATTGACAGTAGCATAGACTTGCATTTATGAATCACCACTCTGGCAAAGAAACATTTTTGTGTAAACTATTCATTTGCCATTTACTGCATAAGTCGTGCAATTCTGACTTTTTTTCTCGCAATTGTGAGTTTATATCTTAAAATTCTGACTTTTTACTCAAAATTGAGAGTTCATATGTTACAATTCTGACTTTATAACTCATGATTCTGAGAAATAAAGTCAGAATTGCGAGATATACAGTCGCAATTCTGAGTTTTTTTTCACAGTTGCGAGTTTATATCTCACCATTCTGACATTTTTTTTCTCACAATTAAGAGTCCATATATCGCAAATCTGACTTTATAACTCACAATTTAGTCTCTGTAACTTCTCCGAAATTGCGAGTTATTAAGTCAGAACTGCAAGATATAAACTCAGAGAAAAAAAAAAATGTCAAAATTCGGAGACTTATGAGTTCATGTCTCGCAATTCTGACTTTAGAACTCGTAACTGAGTGTTATAAAATCAGAATTGCAAGATAGGAATTCGCAATTCGGAGATAAAAAGTTGCAATTACCTTGTTTTATTTTTTATTCAGTGGGAGAAATGGGCTTCCATAGACCTTATTGTCCTCATGAATTAAAAAAAAAAAAAACGTATAAAATCCCATAGGACAGGGATGAATTAGTCTTCTGGGTTATGAAGTCACGGCTGCAGCACTATATAGCTTTAAATGCTGTATACTCTATAAACTGCACTAGTCATGCCATGTTATGCTGTTTTAGCTTCTTATCCCCTTGCATTCCTCAAGAATTGTGGATATACAGCCAAAAATCATTACATAAAATGCACCACATGTATTTGATAACCAGCATGTCTTTGAAGGTCAAATGGCAACATCTGAAATCTGTTGGTAAAATATGAAATCCTAAAATATAAAGATGCACATGTATTACTGGCAACTCATTCAGAACCTCTGGATTCTTGATTTATTCATTTACGAAACCCACTGAACAATTCATGAGCCTAAGAGGACGAAAAGCAGAGGACCATGAGCTTCCATTTTCCATGGAACAAAATCTATTTTCAGCTATAGACCTGCTGCAAACTCAAGTGTTCAACCATTTTAATTACTTAACCAACCCCAAGCATTAAATGTCTTTTTGAGAAAACAAAATTGTAAACCTAACAATAAAAGTGTATTTTAAAAAAATGACAAAATCCTGACTAAATTGAATATTTAATAATAAATATTTAGATGAATTCCACATGACAAAATTATATCTGATAAATTCTATTACAGGTTTAATTAAGCGAGACTTGGATTATTATCTCCTATGTTCAAAAAAGTGTTAACTGCATGTCATTTTGAAAGTGTAATATTGGCCTCAAATCTTTGCTGTTGGTAGAATCATCATAGGACTGCTGATGCATGATGGTTCTTTATCATATCCATTAAATCTATCAGATTGATAGGCCTAATATATGTACGAGTACATTTTTTCCTCAAATAGTATAAGGGGCCAAAGAAGCAGATGGAGCTTGCGGTGTCATTAAAGTGACAAAACCTGAAGAAATGAGGAATTACAGACCTCCTTGGGATAGACAGGCCCAGGCATGGACATGCATTTGGTTAAAAATTTCTCTGCTGGCAGCGGACCAAATGATTTAAAATGTGGTTTTAGGATCAACATTAAGGCCCTCGGTGTAAAGTCAAGCATATTCTAAAGCGATCATACCTCAAAAAGTGGCCCCCTTAAGAGATTGTGTCGGAAAAAGTTTTTTTTTTTTTTTCTTCTTTTTTTTAAGCAGAGATCATTGCTTTGGGTCATTATAACCAACATATGGACATACAGAGAGAACTAAGAAAGATTCCCTACGGCCCAAACCTTGAAATGAAACTTCAAAACTAATGAAGTCTACCCAAGGATAAACCCAACCTGTAAACAACTTCAGCTTTAAAGCAGCAAAATGACATCGTGGCATTCTAACGGTCTATTGTGGATTGTCTGTGCTGAGAAACACCATCATAAACTGGATCTAACAATCAATCAATATTCCTGAAGGCCATAATAACAAAAATCAATCAAATCTATCTGTCTATCCATCCATCATGTTTTTCTTTTCTCTCAGTCCATCAAATAGACTCCATCCATCTTTCCGTCTAACTAATACTCTATCTACCGGTCTGTCCGTGAAATAGACTATCGGTCTGTATTCATGTCTATAAATTTAATGTGAAATATTGTCACCCAGGTACTTCTCACAAACAGGTCAAGAAAATATATTTTGCCATTTTCCATTGTGCATATGGTCATGATTATGAATCTCGGCTTCTCAGCGATACATAATTTGGAGCACTTGGCTGTCTTATTGACAAAGTTTAAACAAATTATGACTGGCATGACTTATTCATCTCAGCGCTGCAGATGTTTGCCGCATTGCTACCCAAGACTGACTGTTTATGCTCCCTGTGATAATCATTTTGCAGGATGGTTTGATTCCATAGCAATTGCATTAAATCACAATGGAACTGTGGGGAAATGTCTATTTACACATTCATACAGACTGTCAATTTGAGGGTTTTGTAGACAATATAATATTTATCTGTCTGGTAAAAATGCACTGTAATCTCACAAACTTTGAAATCTTATAGGGTCATTTCTCTATAGCGTCATGTGGTTGTGATTTATGCATAAAGATTTTTAACAATCAGACAATTCTTGCCAAGCTTATAGATGGGGGGAAAAAAAAGAGATGAGTTCATATCTGAGAACACAATGAAAAAAAACCATGATCAGTGCTGTGAAACATGCACTCCATCTGCTGGGTGAACCACTTCAGGACAGACATACAGTAACTAGCAGCCTCGGGGAAAAACAAAGTAGGTTAGGAGGAAACAGCCAAATCATGTCATTTTACCTTATAATCTCAATTTACTGCTTAATACGCAGAGACAACTAACTGTAAATGTCAATTTCCCTTAAAACTGCACAAACAATAACAAGTGTGTGCTATCAAAATACTGCTGTTTAACATCAGAATCTCAACCAATGACATGAGTTTGTGGGCGTGGCTACCTGTTCATTCAAACAATGGCAAATGAGCAGTTAACCGGTTAAAAAGTTTGTAACTTGTGGTACCAAACTCAAGAAATCAACTCAAAAAGGACTTTTGCAGCCTATATGAGGTGCATTAACTTTAAAAACAAATCTGAGAATAAACACAGAACACAAAGACTTGAAACAGATATAGAATTTATTTTACCATGAGTAGGAAAAAAAAAATACACCGGTGTAAAGGAAACAAGCTGACCCTGTTATAAACACATCACTACTCAGAGAACCAAGAGAACTGGAGAAACAGTGAAATCCGAAACGCCTTGTTTACCATTAGGTCTTTATCCCCAACACTTAATATTGAATTAAAAACAGCTGCCATTATTTGATTTAATATATATATCTATATTCTTTTCCTATATATATGCAACATTTTTTTTTCTTTTAACATTGTGCAAGTGTTATGCTGGTATTCCATAAATGGTAAACAAGAGTTGGTCCAGTGCATTATATAGTGACATTACCTAAATGCTTATTGACTCTCAGCTGATTCAACCAGAATCCTGACCATTGAAATACTACCCCTACTGACAGAAAAATTGACTATGACACAGGAAAAGGAAACGAAAATAAATTCTATGGTAAAGTCAGAAACATCTGCTCAAGTGGATCTGAAAAGAGGGAAAATGGCCGAGTCATTATTGCCAAGTTGAGCATGTTGACATGATTAGCATTATGCTGTTTTTGCCTGTTGTGCACAAGAAACCACCTGAAACCATTGCCTTTGACCCACAGGAAACAAAAACACCTAAATAAGTTGGTGATGGCAACAATATCTAAACATGCACAATTTAAAGTGACTTTTTCAGAGGTTGTGAAACTGAGGAGTGCACAGAACCGAAGGAGAACAAGAACACTTGCTAATATAAGAGAGGTCTCCATCTCATCTACATTTAAGCATACTTTCTTCTGGAAATCAATAGAAAGAAAACAGGAAAATCTGGAGAGAAATAAAAGTGTCTGCTATGCTTACCACAACCCAAACGTGTTTATACGCTTTAAACTAACTGGCTCTCAAACAAAGTGAAATGTCACATAAAGCTCAGGGTCAAAGTCAAAATTGTTTGGTGACAAAATGACAGCACTTTATTTCTCTGTGACACTTTACGATCCCATTGACGCATTTTTTTCCCTTCTCAAAAAGTATCTTGAAGTGAAGGTTAGCAACAATATAAATCTATAATTCAGTGTGCCAACATTTTTACAAAAAAATTTGGTTTTGTGTATTACAAAACAAAATCAAAATTAAAGAGACAAACTATTAGATATAATACATTAACAATTCAGGTCAAAGAAAGGAAACGTGATACATTATTTATTCACACTTTACAAAAATCTTTTTACTACAACACCATCAGCAATCCAAAACCAGACAAGTTGCTTTCAATTAAAATTAACCAGAAGAAAAACAAAACTGACTGAGATAACGTAAGGACTAAAAAGGGACACCAAAAACGGCAACTATAAGATGGTCCTCCCCAGTTCATCTATTTTCTCTTGCTTGATAAAAGTCATTAAAATGGACTTCTGCCTCAAAGCAAAAGTGGGTTTTCATTTTAAAAAAACGAAAATGCAATGAGTAGCTGCACCAGTGATCTACAATAAGTGCTTGTCAATCCATTCGATTTTAAAAACCTGACAAATTCAATAGGGAGGGGGAAACAGAAAACAAATTGGCTTTGAGAGCATGTGGCAATAAACGACGGTGCCACCGTAGACGATGAAGTTATAAATCAGACCACACTAAATGGTACTCTAGCCTTGCATTTAAAGAAAACAGCCAAAAAAAAAAAAAAAAATTACCATGTATGTTTTCATTAGGTCAGAGAACAGGCTTTACAGTAGTAAATCGAGCTTTACACTTGGCCTCGTGGCAGAATGCATTGGATGGCACGACACATGGAGATAACCGTGATTTAGCAGGAAGTGAAATACAGAACGAGATCCAAAACAAAGAGATACACAAGCAAAATATACGGATAAAGTGAATTGCCTGAGTCGAGAGGAAAAGTGGCAGTAAATAGGGAATTCAAAATGAGGAAAAACAAAACAAAAAAACCTTAAGGAGAATGACAGGATTTCTCCAAATTACGAGCGCAGATCGCAACAGCAGAAACACTTACTTTACCCGACTTTGTAGACACCCAAAGAAAATTGTTTTTTTAGATTAAGATGTCCTTTAGCGAATACAAACCCTGCCCCAACCAACAGAAATGAGGATATTATATAAGAATGGTGAAGATGTACAGAAAGATTGAGGCTGTTCAGGTGTCCACTGATAGCACTGGCAGTGCGCTTCGAGAAAGAATCAGTGAGGCACACAATGATGCATGTTCTTAAATATCGGAGTGGGTAACAAGACGACGTCACCAAATATTTGCCTCAGTGGAATATTAAAAAAAATAAAAAATAAAAAAGGTACACTGGGAAAAAAAAGGGAACCTTTGAAAAAAGTGCAACTTTACACAGCAGAAACCTGAAAACCTTTTTTTTTTTTTTTTTTTACACGCTGGTCTTTTGACTGTTCATTAGGATGAACATCTGAAACGAAAAGAAACTTAACTTCCATTTACAATACAATCATTTTAACCAAATCTAAAAGTGTAAAAAAAAAAAAACAGTTTATCAGGAACTTTGCTGTTTGTATACAATCATGTAGATATTTTTTTATTTAAAATAAGAATCTGGAGTGATCTGGAGTCTTGGCTGGGTGAGGCATCTACAGGTCACACTGAGGGTCTAGGAGTGGGATGTGCTCGTCTTTGCCTGTTCTAACATTCTCCGCATCTTAACATGATTTCCGGCTAAACTTCCCCAGCTGCAAAGGCCATTCCAGATAATTCTCTTCCCTGAAATCATTTCTCAGCTGTACGCACCAAAAAGCGAACACCTCATTTCAAGGAGTGCTCTATGACACATGAAGCTAGACGACTTCATAAGTCGGCCATCACAGGGAGCATAAACGGGCATTCACACTTGGAAAGAAAGGGGAGAGAAAAAAAAAAAAAAAAGGGTACAATCGCTCTGGCATCCAATGGACTTAATTATAAGACCAACAAGGCCCGGTAGGTGGTGATGGTGGGCCGTGCAAAGCCATCGCTGGTGTACAGCTAGAGGCCTCAGCACCACTGAGTGCAAATATGAGTTCGGCCAGCTCTCTTTACACATTAAAAGCCCTTGTTTAAAGGGTTGTTCCTGGAGTCGGATTATCTGACCTAAGCTGGTGAAATTCATTTTTATTTTTCATCAAATTCAGCTGCATGCTCTAAACTGGCTTTATAGTAGCATGATCAAAATTATGCGCTTCATGATAACTCGCTTGATCGGGACTCCCTGCATGGGTTTCAAAGATATTGCCATTTAGTTATTTATAAAAAAGCTTTTTTTTTTTCTGTCTTTAGGTAAAACTTACATAATCACTCAGGGCCCTTGGGGTTTTGGAAAGAAAAAGTACAGAATGTTAACTGTGCCCAGAAAACAGAAGGTGGGAAAACAAAAACAACAACAAAAACTGGGTGGGAGATGGTAGACATAAGACTGACATTAATGTCTTTTTCAGTTAAAATCCGTGGGAATAAAAGTTTGCCGTACCCCATCTCCTCTTAAGGGAATCAGATTTATACACAACAGCCCTTGCCTCATTCTCTCTCCACTATGAGAGCAAAAGGAGGTCGGGGCCGGAGCTCCCCCTGCTGGCTCGGAGAACTACCTGCGACCCGGCAGATGAATGCCATTGACAGCAGGCGGATAGGGCAGGAGCAGCTCCAGTTGTGCAAACAGAGAGAAGTGATCAGAGGGGACGTGGGGATGGGGGCAGCCATCGATATTGTTCTCGTGGAGCCAGTGGAGGTCCAAGGGACCCAAAATGCCCAGCACATTAAGCAAAGGTTGAGAGTAGAAGATGTAGTCAATGATGCCCTGAAAAACAGAAAATAAATATTACAATTGTGCAACTGATTGTTTGACACTTCAAGATAAAACCCTACAAACCAATTGATAAATTGGGTGTTATTTTCATAATATTTTATATTTAACAACGAGTGTTATATAAAATGTTATAAGCGTTTAATTACATTTAACATTTTTATCCTCAAAATAAATGATCATCATCATGTCGCAAATGTAAAAAGAAATATGGCAAATGGCATACATTTTTACATTAAACACTAGCTTGTTGTCTCTAGACAAATGGCCCCTCAGATTTAAGCAAATGACTAGTAGTGTTAATTTTGTTATAGAAAACTATGATGAAAATTTGACTAAGGCGAGACAACAAGAATAATAAATGATGAGACCATATCAATGCGCAATTTTGTTGACGAAATAAGACGAGACTAAAATGTATATAAAAGATGGAAACTTTACCAAAAACCTTTTTTTTTTTTTTTGGTCAAAATGGAAACAATATTGCTGACTACTCTACATGCCTCAGCTAGGCGAGCAATCTGGCTGTATGCTTAATAGTAATAATCTTAATCTTATTGCTAAAATGTCAAGTTCTCATTGTCTAAAACTAGACTAAAACGTTGAGACTGTCAAAATTTGACAGACTAAATATGATAAAAACTAACAAATACATTTAACATAGGACTAAGTGTGTGAGTGAGAAGCTACTACACCTACACAAAATCAAGTCAGACAATAATAGACACTATACACACACTTAAAAAGAAAGGGTGGGAGCTTAGATAAGTGATCGATTATATATATTATATATATTTAAAAAAAATCAAACCTTAAAGTCATAGGTGTAGTTGGTGAAAGGCATCAGGCCGTTCTCGTAAGCACTCTTCAGCTTGAAGCCGTGTGTGATCCTGGTGCTGGAGGTGCCGTTCTTGCCGTTGCAGTTAAAGTTGGTCAAGCTGTCAATATATCGCAGGTCTTTGAAGTCCTTGTGGGTGCTGTCCACACCACCTGTGCTCAGGTACTCCACCACACCTGTGTGAGCATGAAAATCTCCATCAGGGCTAAATGCAAAAAAGAAAATCTCTCTAAAAACTGATTCTGGCACACATACCCGAGTCAGGCAGAGAGTTGAGGTCAGCACACAGGACGAGGGGGATAGCATTGGTTTCTCCTGAGATGGAGGAGAGCTTGAGACTGCGAGTGGCTTTGTCCACAATGTTCTTCACTTCAGACAGAAACATCATGGTCTGGACAAGTTTCACATCCGAGTACTCGGGGTCCCAGTGCATGTGAGCATTGGCCACAAGGAGGAGCTGTTTCTCCATGCCATGCAGAGGCTTTCCAGCTATGGAGTAGAAAGACACTGCTTAGATATTGCTCTGAGACTTAAGAGTCTCTACCCAGAAGAAAAAACAAATTCACGAACTTAACTGACTTGAGCTGAACAACACTACTACTGTCTTCAGTTGAACTGCTCATCTCTGAACTGAACTCATTTTATGATGAATGAAGTTTGCGCAGCTACTGAACCAAAACTGAACTGACTGGAGGTGAAGAATGACACCATTGTCTCGCTACAGCTGCTTTACAGCATCTTGGATTGGTCTCATTCGTGAAGTTTGCATTGTTTAATAATGTGAAGCTGCATGGAATCAATCTCGGTTGAAAAAGTACTATAAAATTAAACATGACTACCATCGAGATACGCCACCTTATGGTTTTAGTTAAAGCGTGATAATTGGTATATTTTACTAACTTGTGGCTTTTTTTTTTAAGTATGAAAAATATACATTTGCTAAAATTACACTTGGTTTTTGTATAAACATCTGCAACATCATTGCATCAAGCATGCTTTCCGCCCTTTTTGCTAAATGCTGCTGAAAAACTACAGTGATTGGCAGACGTGTCATTTCATAAAACTTTTCTTACTGCGTTTTTACGAAACCTTGCAAGGTATGCGTATCAACCGTTTTATGAAAACAATAAATGTTGCACCTTATCCCCTTAAAAAAAAAAATCACTGTAAACAATGACTTTGTAAAATATAAATTCAGATTAAAAAGTTATAAATGATTATTATTTTATCGTCGTCATTTATCTTACTAGTTTTAAGCCACACACACACAACAAAAAGTTCAGTTTGTGCGTTTCACACTATGAAGCAGGCAGATCGATCACATTAACCCAAATAGCACAATAATGAAAAAATATATATATAATAATAATAAAAATTTTTTTTTTTAGGTACTGGTGATTTTATATTTTCAGTTAATCATACAGATATAGTGTGAAGCCACACCAGGAGGAGTAAAATCCACCAAGAGTGCAAAAAAAGGGGAAAAGTAAACGGACCAGACTGCTCCATGATCTCTTTCCGCAGCTCTAGTAGTACAGCCACTCCGATGTTGTCCTTGGTCATCACCCTGTTCAACATGGCCTCTGAACCTTCAGAATTTGCCATAGCCAGCTGGTTGAACTCCACTGTGTGCTTCTGCACCAGACTGAACCTGCTCAACAGAAACAGTGAGGTCAGGATGACGCATGCAAAAAACAACAACATGCTAGGACAACTGTTAACAAAACCACAAAAATTAAAGGCGTGCAGTCTGCCTAAGGTGGACTCACTTCTCCGTTTTATAGAAAATGGCGCAGCCGTCAACATGTTTGCGGTCCGATTCTGACATAGTCCTGGCCCGGGACTTCGGGCTGAAGAATCCTTCGTAACCATGTTCCTTCAGCTCCACCAGGAAATAGCTATAGTACTGCTCCGTCTCCACTTCCTATTGGGCACAGAACAGATTGGTGGTTTTGTTACTGCTGGGTGTAAATGAGACATCACCTGACTGAACAGTTTTGGCATCACTGGCTAATTATGGCACGAAGTTTCCTTAAAGGAGTTTATTCCAGGAAGAAATCCTTTTTAAAGCACAGTTCTTCAGCTTGAATTATGGGAGCGGCTGACAAACCTGCAGGCTGATGATGTCTGCGCTGCAGCTGAGGATCTCCTGCATGATGGACTTCTTCCTGTATTCCCAGTTGAGGGCCCAGGAGGGACAGTAGCCGTAGAGCTGACGTGTGGCGTACTTATCACACAGCACATTGTAGCACATTACAGAGAAAAGTGCTGGAGTGTGAAGAGAGAGGAAGCAAGACTTCAGTGAGGTTGACAAAAATAGCTATCCATTAAAGATGCTGTTACTTTTATATACAAAAATATTCAATATTTATACTGGATTTTAGATTGGATTAAGGTATTCTAGAATTGGGCCAATTTTGAAAAAGAGCAGTATTGTACCAAAAAAAAAAAAAAAAAAAAAAATTAATTTGCTTTTATTTTAAAATATTTATAAACTAATTTACTACAGTTTGATCATTTTATTAAACCAAGGACATTTAAACTTCCATTAAAATAAACCTTGAAAGAATTGAATTTGATATTTTTTTTTTTATGAATTTAATTGGTAAGACATGCTTTTTATACCTTAAACCATTCAAATAGAACACTGCATTTAGAAAAATAAAGGTTTTTTTAATGCTCTTTTCTTGAAGCGAACCAAACTCGGACAGCTAAAATGCATGTGCTTGAATAAAACAGACAGTGCCTGCAGACTATGTCTAATCAAATATTAGCATTTTGTGGTCAAATTAATAAAATTATAACACGACCTTATTATAAATTCAGCATTATTCGATTGACTGTGCAGCCCTAGGTCTCTTGAATTAAAACAGCCTTTAAGCAACGCTTTGAGGGTGTCTTGCCCTTTTTTTTATATTAGAAAAGAATTCTCTAAATTGCTGCACCTGGGTAAAAGAGAAGTGAAAGATGAAATGGTGCAGGCCTGTGTGACAATGTGAACTGAAGTGAAAGTGTCTCTCACCTGCTGGCCGTGTCCGGTCAGGCTCCTGCAATGGTATCCATGAGCGAGGTGGTGGCTGTTCTATAGATAATATGGCCAAAAAACAACAACAATGCACTCAGTGAGTGAACCCTTCAATAAAAATGGAGCAATGACTCAATGGAAACGGTCGGACTGCCGCATTGCCATGCAAAAGCATAATTATCTCCACAGTAATTCAGAGAGCATCAAAAGAAAAATGTTCAATCAAACAAGTCCATGACTCATTTCATTGCATGAATTTAATCTGCTCTAAAGAGCACGTACAAGAATAGAAGCTTTTCGGTGCTCGCCACACAAGAAGGGCAGTTGTACAAGGGTTGACTCACCACGTTTGGTGCCTGCGAGATTGTCCAGCAGGTAGCTGAGGAGCCGACGTGTCCCATCAGGCTCTTGGTAGAGGTTCAAGATTTCTTGTGCAAGTGGGTTCCCTACAGAAAACAACAAAACATGAAACTTGACATGTCATAGAAACAAATAATAACAGAACATCACTGTAAAAATACATTTACATCTAATTTTCTCAAGTTCCATTACTGATCCTAACATAACTTAATTGAAAATCCAAAAGAGGAAAGAAGTCCAAAGAAATCAATATATTATCTAAAATGAATTGTACAATAGGGGAATACATCTGAAATCAAAATGGTTAATATTTTGCCAAACAATAAAATAAAAAAAAGGATAAATTTAACATAGTAATTTTAAACATGATTAAAATACATTTTACATTTACACTAACACACTATAATATTAAAAATAAAAAATAAGATGCATTACAATTCCTATTCAAGAATGACACTCACTACAGCACAACAAAATAGACAACTAACTAGGCTCACAAAGAAACTAGGCTCACACCCGGAGAAAGGCTCTGCACACATTCTCTGTCCCTTGATCATTTTAGATTTTTTTTGACCAATATGATTATTATTTTCTGCTACTAATAAGTGTAGTACACTCAGGCTAGTTTAAAACCTTTTACTATTTCTACATTCTAAAACCAGCACACAAACAGCAACAACTTCCATAAAAACCATCTGGGCCTGCAAAACTAAAGTTTAATGGGTTATAAAGGGAAGTAGTACCTTTCAAACCCAACGTTTGTAACTGAAAGAGTTTTCCAAGCTCAAAAGGCAGAACTCGTAACTGGTTGTTATTTAAAAGCAGTTCCCTGTGAAACAAACAGACAAAAATTTGCATGCCATAAAAACAGTGATAATCATACAGCAATGAGCACAAAACAATACAAGGTGTTTTTAAACAGATCGACTATTGAACGAAAAGCCAAATGCTAAAAAAAATCTACACGTCATCAGGCCTTTTTGGCATAAAAGCAGCCATGCTGTACAAAACCTATTGTAGCGTGGTGCATTTCAGCTGTTGGATGAAATCCCAACCACTTTCAAAAGGTAGCATTTCAGCTCCTCTCAGAACATGATTTATATCCATACCGAGCAGCACTAATCACACTAGCAGAGAAGTGGTAACATATTTCAACCTGTGACAAATGAAACTGATTCAGAGCTAGCCACTGTGTCCCCCACATATGAGAACGGTGGTGTTATCAGAGTACAGCCTCTGGAGGCAAACATCACTTTTAAAGAATACAGGACCTAATTAAAGCCTGGAGGCCAAACGACTCGTGCACAAGCAAGCATGGGGTTAAAAAGTCTCTGCACGCTACCACAATAGTGTCATTCATCTGCTTTACACCAAAATAAAATCTTTATGGTGGTTTCAAGCCAACTAGCTTCTCACCTGAGAGATACCATGTTGCCTAGCTCGGCGGGCAGGCTCCTGATTTTATTGGACGAGAGGTCCAGGTACACCAAGTTGTGTAGTTTGGCAATGTCGGGCGGGATTCGCGAAAGTGAGTTATCACTGATATGAAGAGCAGTGAGATGGGTAAGGGACCATAATGCTGAACTCAAACTCCTCACTCTTCCTGCAAGGAAAACAGAGCATAAACTGTTAATTGTGTTTAAGCAACACAAACTCAAAATAGACTCAATATGATAAATTTCAAACAAAATATCAACATGAAACAACATTTGCACATTTTGCTTCTGCAAATTAATGTATTTTCTATTAAAACCAAAAAAGTGTAGCACTTGAATTCAGCAGCTTCAAAAGCATCTGAACACATCGCCAATGAAACCAACCTATTTCAAAACTCTAAGGCTGCAACTAATGTTTATTTCTTAGATTAGTCAAATAATTTATTTTCCGTACTTTCTGAAACCTTTTCTCTTAAAATACTTCCTTTTTGGTCATACAGATAATAGGAATACATCTTTTGTATCTGTATAGACTCTACGTTTATTTGTGTGCACTCAGAATAACAAAACGTTGTGCTTTTGTAAAATAATGAAAGCAAACAGGATGGGCTTTTTGCCTTCTTGGACTCTGTGAACTTTTGCGCGAAACTCCTTGCCTTATTATGGACATGAAAAATATCTATAGAGAGTGAAACTAAAATTAACCAATTCAAAATTGAAAAATATTCTCAGATTATGTAATCCATACGAAAAACGCATACAGGTGCATCACTACTGTAGAGATGAGTCAGTGTCATCGACTTCATCTTTTAAACCGAAAATAGAAAGCACTAGTATAACAATTTATTAAAACGTTAATGCAGTGTACTTGCTGTTTTTCCACAACACAATCCTTATTATATTTGCTGGAGCGCTGTGGCAAGCCTTTGAGTGCTTATTAGGCTATGTAGGCAATTGAAGGATCATTATTATGATTTGTATGGTTTATTAATAAAAGTGTGACTAATAGTCGACTGATGCTTAAAATAAATGACTACTAGATGCCCACAAAAATATTTAATCAAGGGCAGTCCTAATGCATATTGACTAATTGTTTATGAGAAGCATACATGGGAGGCTGACAATTAACTGAATATATAGCCTACTTGTTTAATTAGTGACACTTAGCCTTCATTTATTTAAATCTGGCTATTAACTTTTTTTTTTTTTTTTTTTTTTATTAAACCCTTTATTTGAATGCGTCAACATAATACTGTGCCCTACAATATTGCTATGAATAAATCTCTGACAGAGACTATCGGCCAATCATTGTGTGCAAAGTATGCTGACATCATCCACACCAACAAGGACAACCCCGCCTTTTCTCTTAGCTCAAGACTTTAGTCTATTCCATAGTAAAAGTTAGTCTCCGCAGCTTTGTGAATAGGTTTTAAGAGAAAACTATTAGCTAAACTTTTACTGCTATTTAGGAAAACTCTTAATGGCGAGATAAAATGTTTTGTGAAATCGAGTCCTAATTACCAATTATAATAGTGTCTTTACAGTTACTGCTCTCACAAAGATAACTTAAATTAACAGTTAATTGTAAATTTATTATTGCCATCTAATGTGCACGCTGATGCTCATTCATTAAAGTCTGAAGTACCTTTACGAAAATGACAAATTATTCTCTAATACTTACAGAAAAGGATAAAACCATGAAAACGCTATGGGGGAAAAAAATCTCCAAATATTAAAAAAGGTTACAAAAGCAACTGGCTTTTGCACTTTTTCCACAACAGCTCAGTCTGTGTCCTGCATTTCAAATTTGTCCACAAAAACGTGATTGAATCAAATTTATTCTTTTTTGCAGTTCTACAAAACTAATTTACATTAAAATTATTTTACTACGGTATTTAATCTTGGCTAGACTTAAAAACATGATAGACTTCAACAGCATAAACAAGTGCAAATAGCTTTTTGCCCATTGCTTAACATTATCTTCAACAATCACCTAAGCCAAAAACAAAAGTGGTTAAAGGAGTAATTGGTACATTGATTAATTAGTACTAACGTTTTGCATTGGACTAATGAGCACTGAAAGTCACAAAGAAACAATCAGCAACACAGCTTTTCTTCCATATTGTGACAAACATCGGAGCATAATAAAAATAAAAAAAACCTAGGGCAGACACTTGTTTCTATTCATCGGTTGTTTGAATTTTGAGATGCGGGCGTCATGCTCAATTTACCGCAGGTGAAAGAGAGCTTGTGGGGTGGGTTTAAGCAGACTAAATGACTGGAGAATTCCTTTATACTTCACCAGAAAATAGTCTGGCATTTTCACTGGAATATCCAGTTATGCCGTTTTGATTAAAAACAATGAGGTCAAAAAATAAAAATAAAGAAGATTAATGGTTCACAATAAGATCTATAACATTCATACAATATAAATTTTCAAAATCCCATGCATTTTATTTTCATCTCACGGTGACATCATGACCCCCTCTGAGAGCCCAAACATTACCAACAATCTCCAGCTCTGCCCAGTATGACTTCTTCCCGTTGGCCGCCTCCTCACTGGACATTATTGTGTACATCCTTCTTGGGTCAGGCGGATCATATTTTTCCTTGGGCATCCCGGTAATACTGAAACAAACAATCACTTTCACTACAGAACAATATAACAGGAAATGTATAGAACTTTACACACACGAAGCGGTTTTATACGACAGGAAACAATGGCCGCAAATGTGCAAAGAACAGGTGGGCTGCCTAGTAAACAAAAATAACTAAAGTGCATAAACACATTGAAACTTGTCTGAGAGTGTAAGGGAGCAGGAGAGAGAACACGCAAAAGCAATTCCAGGATCAATGGCTGAGGGGATTTTTCCATTGCGTATGACAAAAAGATACTTGCGCTCAACGTCAACACGCTTCTCAAATTTGCATAAAGCTGATTTCAGTTAAAACGCACCATAAGAGTTTAAAACCATAAATGAAAAAAAAATTAGAAGTAACGTTATTTTTTTTCCCAAGAAAAAAAAAAAGAGAAAACGGGAAATGCATCAGATCAACAACTTGTGACAAAGTTTTGTAAGAAGTTACCAACTAACATTAGCGGTAGTAAATCTTTCAACGTTCTTGAGCGAGCATCTTGCACATAAGGCAAAGGGCGAATCTATCGAAACAGATCTAATTTAAAACCACGTTTGAAAGAGTAAAACTGAGTCGTGGCACAGACAGAAAAGCGGTTCATGTTACTAATCTCAGGAAACAAAGGTGTAGCTTTAAGTCCTTACTGAACTCCAAATCAAGGTGCAAGTATAAAGCCTAACCATTACATAACTGCAGTGTTAATCGCCAACTAAACCGTTAACCACTGGGCCAGATGCGGTTCGTTTTTGGGTCTTTCGTCATCGCTGTGCAACGGAACCCAAACAAAAACACCACCACCTCGTGTTGATTTCCCAGAGCTAACTTAGGGCTGCTAGCCACGCGAGTGAAATAAACTGAAAAAAACTGCAACTTGCAAGGCGCCTTAATGGGTCAATTAAGAACACGTAACGTAAATTAGGAAATGAATTGGCTTTAGATCGTAATATGTACTTGCCACAGATTTGCTGTCTAACTGCTGAAGTGAATTAGTTTGATCGGACCCCCTATAATGTGAGCGTTATCCGTTTAACGTTACTGGTGGGAACCCTCTAGATGAACTGGGAGTTACTTTTAAGCGAACTTGTGCTATATAAATCGACCGGAAACATCAAACGTAAATTTTACGTAAAAAACGTTTAACGATGTAAAAAAAGAAACATAAGATAGCATATATGTTAGCATATGTAGCTTTCCTACGGACACAGCAGGCTGCTTACATAACCAAGAACATAGATCTCAACATTCAACGTCGATTGGTTGCTAATTTCATCAAATATCATAGTTATTAAAGCGCCCACGCGCGCATCTAATAAAAATTTTAAGATCACATTCTTATTGATACATCATTTCCCCTCTATTCAGATTGAGCAAATTAGCTCATGGGCTAACTGGCTAACATGAGATTATACATTTACAAAACTAGACCAACACCAAACAAAGCAATGTGAAAGAAAATATATTCCGTTGCTCACATACTTCTAGATAGATTTGAAAAGGCCTTAAACCACTATTAGATTTACCTGTAAGCTCATACCAGTTCACAGAGACGAGTGCGCGTTTCCTTTGTTTCTGATCCGCTGCTCTTTCTTACTGAAGGCAAACAAGCATCATGGCGGCCGTGAGAGTTTCTGGGAGCGATAAGAAGCGCCCACCTCATTGGCTGTCCCTGAAACGAGCGATCTGATTGGTCTGCTTGTTAGCTCGACGCCTCCACACTGTTTACGCCAGCGAAGCAGGCCAAAAATGGGAGTCACAAAAAATAGGTCAATTTTGCGCATGTTGAAAATCATACGACATGCACTTCCCAATAGATTATATCAACCACATAGAATAATATGTGAAGAAACTGTACTTTCAGTTTGCTCTTGGAATGTTCAAGCAATACGTCTTTAAAGCCTTTCATGTTTCCATTAAAATAAAAAAAATAAAAAATGTTATAACTGAAATTAGTTTATGACTTACAGTACATTTGACTAGACACTGGATGGCATCATAGAGCTTTATGCTCACATCTGGGCTCTGTTCAAAATTGAATACGGGCTAAGTGAATACCTCGTACTGTATACTGTATACTGTATATTCATTCATTCATTCATTCATTTTAAGTAGCCTAGCTGAAACACTAGACTAGACTATAAAAAAACAGACTAGTATATACCGTAGCTATTCTATGGATATACAACATTTGCATTGCTTTTGTCCTTAGACTATTGATTGTGGTATAATATTGAAATTTAGTAAAATTACAGTTTATTTGATGTTTTTATGATGTTTTTCAAGTTGTGGTGTGAATTGGATTGTTTTCATATTAACATATATTTACAACACTTACATAAAAAATGACATATTGATATTAAAATAACTACAGGTTTGCCAGAAGCATATTTTTGCGCATTAATGACTATCAAGCACACACCTAACTGACTCGCGTAAAGTATATGTGCTAATGAATTTACATAATATCTGATTTGGCACTGACATGCAAAAGGAATACAGCCTTTTCAATAAAATGTGCTTGAAATGTGGGATGTAAAGATTCGGTGACAACACTGAAACTGTCAAGTGCTAATCCTGCCATAAGCACAAACACACTCCCACCCGCTGAGGGCTATATATAGTTTCATCCCTGACATCTTCCACATGATGATACACGTAACCAGGGTTAAACCTTTCATGATAGAACATCAGTAGGTCTGAGACCTTGAGGTCCTGCTGAGGCCTGAAAGACACCTTGATGTTATAGGCTACATACATTTTGTTTACAGAAATCACATTCAGGCTATTAAATATAACAAAGCATTCAAAACAAAATTAATATGCAATCATTACCCCCATGATTCAATAGTTTTAAATAAATCAAACATCTTAAAATATATTCTAAGATTAAAGTCTTTTCTGGGTTATTCATACATACATTACGCCATTTTTGTCTGAAAGACTAATTTCAAACTTATAGCTGGAAATCAAGCACAATATAATTTGGTTCAAGTGATGTAAAGTGACGAGTAAAAAAAGTTATAGCCTGAATGCACTGTAAGTCACTTTGGATTGAAAGTCTGAGGGGAAATCAAATCTTAACACAATAAGGTTAATAAAAAATATATATCAAATGTAAATGCTGAAGACATGATCATGTGTGGCATTGGAAACTTTTTCATGTCGTTTACCTTTTGAAGACAGTTTTAATGGGATTTTTGTATAACAAAAAGTGCAAGAAACTCTGTTTCAAGAGAGAATAATGCGATTTAAAAGTATATGTCAGCATTCCAGGGAATATCAGATATAATATTAGATCTGTATTTTATAGTGTATATTTTACCAAGCCCCAACTATTACAATTCTATAATTCAAAACAAATCAGAGATGTGAACATTTCTTTATCATCCACATGTGCCCAACTGAATCCACATCATCCAGTTAGCACCTACATAAATTCTAAAGCATAATTTTAATATGCATCCTCATTTAGCAGCATGCACATTGAAATCTGACAGATGCTTTTGCCGCACACTTATCTGAGCACTGCAAGGGCTGCGATTGTCAAATGTTCTATCATTTTGTGTTTCTCAATCATCTCGCTCCCACTTCCACTGACTGCGCAGATGTCTGCCAGAAAGCTCTCCAATGCAGTGACTTAATGCTTTGAACAGTAGGATCCATTTAAAAGACTATGATTGAGACGTCCCAGCCAAAAGCTATTGAATGGCTTTCAATAGCATGCGAGTGTCAGCGTTATTAGCGCTTTCGAGAAATCGAATGCCTCGGGTTATATAAATCAAACACTTGATAATTATCTCAGCTCAGTAGGAAAGGAGTCTGGTAATGTCATCATTTCTCATCTCTAATGAGCAGGGACTAAAGGTCAAGGGAAAAAGTAAAGGTTGTAATAGAAAAAAGAAGGAAATCGAATCATGTGCATGCAGTGATACTCATGGTTTGGCATATAGCTTCCATTTCTCTTTATTCACCAAGTCTTCCAGCAATATCACAGTTAGTTTTGACTTTTGGTTTATATTCAACGATGGGTGACAATTTTGACATGTAACTGAGTAATAGAGAGGACTTGTTTAAATACACTTGACGACTTCAGAAAGCGTATTATGTTGACTTTATGTTACTAAGCCTATTGTGGTTGTTCTGTACTCAAACTAGATAGATTAAAAACCAACAGTGCCATACAAAGGCAACAGTAAACAGAATAAAGCAAATGAACTGATTAATTTTATTTTTTATTTATTTATTTATTTATTTTTACTGTGACTCTCCTTGTGTGAAATGAAGAGGATTAAGCATCTCTTGTTTGTAATTGGCTTATTGGAGTCAAAAGACACATTGTCTAATGTGGAAATCTCCAATGTCTCTAATCTCTTTCGTCAGCTGTGTTGATGAAATGATACATGAGTGACTTTTTGCATTGAACATCATTAGTCAATAAATCCCCTGTGTCAATTTGTATTCATTATTTCGTGATGTTCTGGAATACGTGATTCTGATTGGTCAGTTGTTAAGGCATGGTGATGGTACCAAAAGGACTTCTTACACTGAGCTTTGTGGCGCACTTCCATTTTCAAATATTTGTTCAGTGCTGTCAATACTGATTTGGTGCTCAAATATTATCAGTTTTTATTTATGATCAATTTTTGTATTAAAATAATTAAATAATAATGATAAGGACAATATCACAATATTATTAACTGTGCGTGTTTTTTACATTTTCTTTTTTTTGCCTTCTCTCCGTTCCTCTTTTAAAGCAAAGAAGCTGGATTGTGTAAGTCAAATGCGAACAAAGAAACCGCCTGTGGATCTGAATCATGAACAGAGAGGGCCCGGGGGGATCCCTTCAAGTTGGGAATTTGTCACAGGGGCTGCGTTTTGACCTTTGACATGAAGCTGTCACTGCCCTGATCGTCTAGATTTTCTTTTTCTGCATCTCATTTAATGATTCAAGGTAAACCGGGTTGTTGTTTTTTCCCCTTTGTGGTATCTCCCTGTTCAATTCTCACACTCACACCCCCACATTCTCACCTCCAGTGAGCACGTCTAAGAGCAATGTTATAATTACATTTACCTCTTTGCATAACAATGTGAATGGCCAAGTACATCTATGAGCTATATTTTGGAATGCATGTGACGTTGGGCAAAGAAACAGCCTGGGTCATTAAAAAATATCACATTAGATTTTAAACACAGAAAATATTAGCTGTTACATTTAGCCTTTTCCAGCATCTAAAGTCTCATCATTGAGTCTGAAAGGACAGGCCCTTCTTCAAATAGCAATTACTCACACTTTCACATACCAGCTCGCCTTTGGAAAATTATTTTTCTCATGAATTGAAATTTTTAAAGGCCTTTGGTTTATCATTTGTGCCATAACCTTTAGTTGGCTTGTCCAACCCCTTTCAATGGACATCTACTCATAGACACTCATGTAGCATTTCAACATGGTCAGGAGTGATATAGCTAACAGAAACATCAAGTACAAACTTGATCATCCAGTTCCTCATCATCCATCAAGAGCTCCTATGAAAGGAATTTGATGTTTTAATAATCACCCTAATCATTTACTTTTTCTGTATTTTTGTTTTAGTAAAATACTTTTAGCTATATATATATATATATATATATATATATATATATATATATATATATATATATATATATAATTATATATTTTCAGAGAATATTAAGTATATATAAGAATATATATTCAATGAAAAAAGTATTAATCTCATAATGTGCCTCATGTTATAACATCCAAATAAATTTGTTTTATTAAATCATCAGCATCATACTCAATCAGTGAGGTTACACCAACAAAATTAAATTTAAGGTTCTGACAGAAATAGCTCCTTTTTCTAAGTATTTTTTTTTTTCCAGCACATTATTTGAGATGTTCATAGATCATTGCTTTGACTTGGATACAGAAATAAAGGCAGTGATCAATCCCGACAAAAACTACAGGTGATGACAATCAATGCAAATGAACATAAATCATGGGTTGAGGAAACTGCTATGCATTGATTTTTTTCCCCCTCCCCCTTTGAAGCTTTAAATAAGGGCCTCATTTGCTGAAGGGCAAAAACCAAAGGAACTTGGAGCAGAAAACAGTTCAGGGCTGTGTTCAAGGCACAAAACCTTGTGTTTTCCTCCAGCAGTGTGTGCCGGTGGCATCATAGGAAGCTACAGCTGCAATGCTGGTAAACCCACCAAGTCATTACACACACTAAGGGAGTTCAGCATCCCTGAGTTCATAAAACTTAATATCCCGCTGCCCGGTGGGATATTCTGCAGAAAATTGTGTGTTTGCATGTATGATTGCATGCATGAGAACCAGTATAGTGACAAAGAGCAAGAAATGTGCACAGTTGCCACACATCTGACCTTGTCACAGAAAGCAGCAGGAATGACACGTCTGTTTGCTGAGATATATAAGTGCTGACTCTGACTCCTGTGAAAAAAAGCAACCAAATGAGAACAACAGATCCCAGCACACTCCACTCATTAAACAGTGAAGCTCCAGTGTTCATTTGTGAGTATTTAAGAACAAAGAATATTGTAATATTTCTTAATATTGACCTTCTTCCTGAATTACAATTAAGAGGGCTCAATTGAATTTGTAATTACATCAATCAGCAATTTTGAAGCCAGAGCATTTGCCCTTAAAGAGCTAGCCATAAAGAGAGCAGGGCTGATTACTCAGCAAACCCCTAGTGTGAGTCAATTGCTCATATTAGTAATGCAGCATTCAATGCAGTGTCTTTCTCATGTGCTTTAGTGAGCTGCCTACAGAGGCAATATTTGACGGCATCAGAGATGTTACAAAACCTGAGAAAAATATGGTTAAAAACATGCTGTTGAAGGGTCATCATTTACTCACCCTCATGTCGTTGTATGACTCTATTTCTTCTGTTGAACATAGAAGATGATATTTCAAGAAATCTCTAAGTGGTTATTTATTGATTTGTTTGTGTTCCACAGGCATACAACATGTCATACAGGTTTGGACCAACATGGGAGTGAAATCTGATTTTTATTTATTTATTTGAATGTGCCCTTTAAACCTATAAGGCCTATTGTATCATGACTGAAATGCAAATTATGAACAACATATTGTACACAATCTAATGCATGCATTGAGTGAACTATTAGATAGTTTAACATTTTTTGCAACTAAATGGCCTTTTAGTATAATTGTAAAATATATATATATATATATATATATATATATATATTTTTTTTTTTAAATATATATTGCACTGCGTTATATGTTTTGCTCCTCGCAATAAAAACTACAAAGCTTTGATAACATCATCTTAAGCATTTAAATATCACAGATATAGAGCGACAACTGATATTTGCATGCATTTTCTGTAAGTAGTCTGCTATACTGTTATAAAGATGTCTATTTTTGCTCACTTTGGCCGTCTGAATAAAACTGAGGTGTTTTATTGTTCTCGAGTATAAGCCCCATATTCTTGATCACACTATATGAGTCATAAAAGCCTGATCAACAACATTTTGAAAATATATTTCTGAATGTTGTTTTGTGAGTCACGCTTTGCAGTGTTAAATTATCTCATAGCCAAATTCAAAGGCAGCATTAAAAATATACCTGAGACAGTGTATAAAGGTGAGAGAAATGTTAACTATAAATATACTTATTGTTAATTTAACAGTTTATTGTTAATGTAACAGTAATCTTATAATTTATATCAGATTTGTTTATTTTTATTCTTACTGGTATTGTGCAGTTAGCTTAGCAACATGTTAACATCAAACTCTATTGGAATCCTTTGCGAGTTGAGTGATGTTTGTGTATGTATAGTTCCACATCAGAAAGCAGTAAGCAGTGGACTGTATGTTTGGAACATAGATTTGGTGTCATTTTCAATAACATGCACATAAATGAAAAACAATGCCCTCAGACTGTTTTCAATATTTACCATTTACATTTAGAATGCATGCCCTTATAGCACCTATAAGCTCCTATATAGCTCCTTTGGTGTAGAAAACACATTACTGTCGCAAGCTCCTCAATGCAATGCTTCGAAAGCATTTCTCTCTCTCTCACTCACTGGAAAAATCTGACCTGAAAGTAGAGTGGGGCTTAAAACTCTTAAGACTACATTGACAAGCTGGGTATTCAAAAATAAATTGAAATCTGGAATTACATAAAACATGTTGGGATATTGAATGTACATTGTGAAATAAAATGAAGACATATTTAGGATTCTGCTCTTTTTATTGACATCAATGGTTCTATCAGTTTGTTGTATAAAAAAAGTTGTTTTATATTAAATGAATGCAAATTACTGTTGAATCTCAATATTTATATAACACAATAGCATTTCCTATTTTAATCAACTAGGTTTATGTGATTTATCAATTCAGCGCCATACTTTGCAAACATTCTTATTTTGACAAAACATTTTAACAAAAGCCATTACGCCTCAATGCTGACTGAATTTCTCATTGTTCAACAAGTAACTATAACTATACTAATAGTTCAGCAGCGTTAAATAACTCATGAATTCTGTTTTTACATTCAAAAATTGTGTTATATATATAAACACTTTCATTTTAGTGTGATTTGTAAAAGCAAATCTCCAGAGATACAATTAGTTGGTTACATTTTAAATTCTGCATAATATGCTATTTTCAGCTAGTAGTCAATGAATCTCACTTTCAGTTATTATATACGGCTGGAATTACAGGCCTAATTGTATAGCAAGTTAACAATCACGTCTCTAAAAACAAATGAGGATATTTGTTGCTTAAGCATGTGGAGCACAGTGAAGCATCCAAATTACCCCAAAGCTCCAGCATGTAGTGTATTTTATGGCATTAATCAGTTCACACTGGAAATTATATTAGTGACTAATTGCCTTCAGGAGGAACTGTCACAAGATTACATATTGTGAAAATGCTAGTAATTATAACTTTAAATAAATGTATTCCACAATAAAAACCTGATAATTGGTAAACTGTAGGTTACATTACATTGTTTGTAATTTTGATATTGTAAAATAAAATTGTATTTAAATTTAATATAAAACCTATAAAGATATAATATTATTATATTCATTTGATTCCTTATTATTATTATTATATCTGTTTATATTTCATTCAAATTACACTTTTTCATTTGTGTTACTGTTATGTGTTAAGGTGTTGCAAAAATAAGAATTCAATTATTGTGATGTTTTATCAGCTGTTTGTCTCTTAGTCTGACAGCACCTATTCACATGGGATCCATTGTTATCAAATTAAATGCCCAATGAATGGCTCTAGAAGGTAAATGTTAATGCAATCTAGCAATTGTACCTTGCTTTTGACAAATTATTTAGTAACTAACTGTATTATATATAGCATTATATAATTCTTAAAGGATTACTGGGTAATGAAGTGAAACTGATTAATATATCCCATGTACATTCATGACTTATTCATGAAAGTTATTACACGCCACCACTTATGGATTTTACAATGCTTTATTGCTAATTAATCACACATCAAGAGCTTGCATAGTTTGACAGCGCAAACAGTACACCCCCGTCTCGTTAAGAGAGAGAGAGAGAGAGAGAGAGAGAGAGAGAGAGAGAGAGAGAGAGGAGGAGTGAAACGGGCACAAACACTCCCATATTTGTTCAGCCCGACACACTGGAGCGTTCCGAGGACTCAGGCTCATGTCTGGTACATTCCCTGCCTCCTCTTTAGCAAAAAAAAAGATGTCTTGGTTCTGTGTGGTTGACCACTGCCCCGTCAAAAAGGCACCTGAAATTGATGAAAGATATTCATATCATCTGGGAGTTTTAAAAGTTAGCACACTATCTTTGGTATGATACGTTTGGCGCAGAGTTTTCTGCGGATCGCGCAGCGCTTCAGATTGGCTGCTACAAGTTTGAAGTCGAAGCGCGTTTCGGATGAGAATACGCCTGGAAATGGGGGATCAGCGCCGACGGCACTCAGAATGGATATAACTACTATCACCATCCTCTCGCCGAACTCATCCGCGGATACTAATGGCACGAGCGCGCCTAGACCCCCGCCGCATTCACAGTACGTTGCGGTGCTCATCATTCTCGTGGTTACCGTAATTATCTTGGTGACCATAGTGGGTAACGTTTTAGTGGTGGTGGCCGTTTTCACCAGCCGCGCGCTGCGTGCGCCACAGAACCTCTTTCTGGTCTCTTTGGCGTCTGCTGATATTTTGGTGGCCACTTTGGTTATTCCGTTCTCCCTAGCCAATGAAGTGATGGGCTACTGGTATTTTGGAAGCACCTGGTGTGCATTCTACCTGGCTTTAGACGTGCTCTTCTGCACGTCATCCATTGTGCACCTTTGCGCCATAAGTTTGGACCGCTACTGGTCTGTCACCAAAGCGGTCAGCTACAACCTAAAGAGAACCCCGCGGAGAATAAAGTTCATGATCACGGTGGTGTGGGTCATCTCGGCCGTGATTTCCTTCCCACCGCTTCTCATGACCAAACACGACGAGCTGGAGTGTTTGCTGAACAACGAGACCTGGTACATCCTCTCCTCCTGCATGGTGTCGTTTTTTGCGCCTGGTCTCATCATGATTTTGGTGTACTGCAAGATCTACAGGGTGGCCAAACAGCGCGCGTCCACCGTGTTCGTGGCTAAGAACGGGATGGAGCGACAGCCTTCCCAATCCGAGACCTGCTTCGTGCGTAAAGGCAAGTCAGATATGGAGAGCCCCAGCAGCCACAGCTCAGGCAGCCGAGAGCGCAAAGGCGAACTCGACGACATCGATCTGGAGGAGACGTGCGTCTCCAACAGACAAAGAAACTCGCGCTTCGCCAAGAGCAGGAAGGTAGAAGGGGCACACGCGTGTCCAAAGCAAAATGGACGTCTCTCTTGGGCATGTAGTCGCGCGTCGGACGTCGATCAGGAGCCGAAGGCGCGTCAGCTGTCTTTGTCCAAGTCCAAACTGGCACAGATGCGAGAGAAGCGCTTCACCTCCGTGCTGGCTGTGGTTATGGGGGTGTTCGTGCTCTGCTGGTTTCCTTTTTTCTTTACGTACAGCCTTCATGCCATATGCCGAGAAAGTTGCCCAATACCGGATTCAATGTTTAATCTCTTTTTCTGGATTGGTTATTGCAACAGTTCTGTGAACCCCATAATTTACACCATTTTCAATAGAGACTTTAGGAAAGCGTTCAAGAAGATAATGTGCAAGCATTCTATACGCACGTAAATGCACACACATATGTGTATGGGTCAATGACAAATAAAAGTGTCAGAGAGGGAATCTAATATATCATAAAATATAATATAATAAAATATTATACACTGTAAAAAGTGGTAAATATAAAAATATTTAGGTTTAATCAACATTTTTTTAGGTTACCATTTTTTTCAGTGTATAATATATAAATATATCTGCCTTAAAAAAATGTAAAGTGGTTTAATCATTAAATAAAAGCTACTAAAATTATTTCCTTGCACACTGAATATGCATAGATATATTAGTATATAAAAAGCTTTCAAATCGTTTTCAAACATAATTTTTATTATGATAGAATTTTGATTAATGAATATCATAGCGTTCTTAGAGGCTGACCCCATTGGACCTAAACAAATCATCTTAACACACAGTAGTACGAGTTTTATGGTTTTCTTGGCACATGAAAACAGAATGTCTTTCTGCATATTACACCATGTTACACCGCAATAATAATAATAATAATAATAATAATAATAATACAAATTAAAAAACTGCTTCCATTGTTATTTTGAAGTGAAAGATATAATTATCTTCTAATTCTCTTAGTAGTTTGTTTTATAGTCTCCAGCTGGTTACACCACTTTGACATATTTTCATTAAACCCCACAAATATGACTTCTAATTCATAAATGTAAAAAAAAAAAAAAAAAAAAAAAAAAAAAATATATATATATATATATCATTGTACAACTGTTCAAATAGAAATGGCATTTTTTTATAATTTAATGGATCCTGACAAAAATGAGTGTCACATCATTGACCCATATATATTGTATGTGTTGGCATGTGTGTGCATGTAACCATCATGTTTATCTGTGTATGAGTTTGTCTGTGTGCTCTGTAAATAGTGTTACGGGTTCTCTAAGCATTTCTCTTGCTTGTGCACATATTTTGTACTGTACTCTATTTATGTTTGAGATTTTAACTTAAGTTATACAATATGTTTATTTCATCAGATAAACACAGACAGGTTATCTGGTCTAATGTGAAAACTCCCTCAAAGACCACACATTATGTGGCAGTCCTCTTTAATTATGTATTATTTACAGGAATACATGTTCAAAATACTTCAGAACTGGATTTAAACATCTTAGATAAGACAGACGCTTTCATTAAATTGGCTCAGTGTACAAAGACATCAATGTGAGACATTTTAATAAAGTTTTTGAGCTGACCGGTGTTTATGAAAGAAACATTTGCACTTGCATTTATTCATTTAGAAGATGCTTTTATCCAAAGTGATTTACAATTGAGAAATACGAGCGATTCATCATAAAGAGGCATATAAAAACATGAAGTGTTTGCTATACAACGTTTCCGACATTGTTCAGATAAGTACAAGGTAGACAGGGAGGAATTAAGGAAAGATCACGTTTTTAAAAAAAACAAATCTAACCCTTTTAACTGTTAATATCTCAGAATATTTTTTAATCAGTTACCAGAAAGAAAACTGCAAAAGTTTGCTCATTAGAAGCACATGTTTTTCAGTCTTGTGACAACACTGCAGATCTGACTCGTTGCCGCTGTCCTTGGTCCTGATGGGCTTCAAAGGCCTGTAAGAAAACGTGGTGGTGAATTTGTCTCATCCACAAGCTTTAAATACATGTAATATAAATTTTTCCTTTCCTCCCAATATAATAATGTTAAATTAACTACATCAATCAAAGGCTGCATAAGAATAACTAGGTTTAAATGTGATTGCCCTCTTTTCAATGTAATTTATATGTTAATGCCTCTATAATTGTATAATAAAATGTCCATAGCATTTAAATCTCAGCTGAACTGAGTTACACAGAGTAGCTTATTCAAATCACCTTTAAAATGAAAGACTATATGATAGATCACATTCTGTCTGAGCCAAATAAGAATGATTAATGTGTTTTGTTTTTTTTTTGTCCTTATTTGGCAAAAAATCTAATCTTTATTGTTCCAGATCATAACAGTGTTGTGATGTTACTCACCATAAATCAACACGATGTTAATGAAATAAATACAGTATTATTTTTTATAATGCACTCATGTAAAATCTCAGTTAAAGGCTGGATCAAATGACAACAGGTCCCTGTGACACAAATGCCAGAGTATTTTAGGGATATTTTCAAGGTTAAAATCAAAAGTGAAAACTATAAATAAATAAATAAATTTGTGTGTGTGCGTGTGTGTCTTTTATAATAATTAATAATCAACGAAAAGGAATAATAACTTGGTTAGTCATCTTATCACAGCATGAGAGCAGGTTAGCAACAATGGATGGTAATAGTCCCCCATGTTGGAGGATGTGTGAAAATTATGCAAGTGATGAAAGGATCCTGTTGTGTTTTATTTCAGCCATTTGATGCATACTGTGCGTGATAATGAAACAACAATTGTTCAAGTTCAGGGGCACCTTATTACACATTCGGCTCCAATTCAGTTTCAATGGATGCACTGCACAAACAGGAAAGAGGGTGCCTCACTGCTTAGCCCTCTGGGGGGGCCCACCACATGGCCGTTCAGTAATTCTGCCCTGTTCTTTTCTGAAACCAAGTTCCCTAATGAGACAGCTGACAGAACTGGTGCACAGTTATATCTAAGCCAATCTCGCTCTCCTACTTGAAAGCTATTGAAAAACTTCCATCTCTGAAATCAGCTTCTGAGAACAGATACATCGTGTTCAATGACCAGAGACACGCATCAAGGAAGAATGAAAGAGAATAGCAAAAAGCAAGGACAGATTCCCTCAGAGGAAAATTTTGCTGTATCATGTGCGTTATCTTCTGCTCTTGACCCAACATAGAGGACAATGCTGTTTCACAACAAATAGTGTGATGTTCTGGTGGTCACAAAACTGCCATCAAAACATATGTAATATCTTGCTTCAGGCCATGCTTAGTAACTGCATTTGGCAGAGCTTCTCAGGACTCAAACGAGAAGCTTAATACATTTTGCAGAGAACCCTAATTGCAGTCGGTTGTCATCCAGGCTGTAAACCAAAACAACAACAACAACAAAAGAACAGAGCTCATGGTAAAGTTACTAAAAGCAGGGAGGTGTCCACTTTGCATGCACATTGATGACTGTTAGGAAAATGAGAGAAAGAAATCACATGAGAGTCCTTCATTCACTGTGAGAGATGGAACGGGGTCAGATCGGGGGAAGCCGGGGGCGGGTGGCAGCAGCTCCAGCACACGCTAATCAGATGAGGAGTAGCATTGTGTACCGCAGCACAGAGGCAAGCGATGTGAAGACGAAGCACTCAGCCCTCACTGGAATGTGTGCAACCAGCTCACATTGTTGCAATTAGGTTATGGGTGAAAAATTAGACAGGACAGAAGGTTTAGCAGTGTCACCACATGACAAGGTGTTAGCCTTAAAGAAATAATTCCATTATGTATGGCGTTGTCTGAAGTCTGAGATCACACCAAAAATCAATTTAAAATCTTATTTAAGAAGGTTTCAGGATTTAGAAAAATGCTAAATAAGGAAAAGTTAGGTAACACTTTACAATACGATAAAATTTCTTAATGCTAGTCAGTGCATTAACAAAAGTATTTTTCATTCATGTTAACTAATGTTAACAGATGGCACCTTATTTGGAAAGGGTCTTAAAGATATGTTGATAAAAAGTAGCCAGATGCCCTATTTCACCCAGCTAGTTCTTAAGTGTGCATCCAATGGTCACTTTCAGGCCTGTCCCAGTACTTACACATGCAATCTTTGACCCTTTGACCACTTACTTATATGACATCTTTTCTGTTTTTGGCCAAATTATTCAGTGGGGCGTGTAGAACTTTCGATTATCCAGTGGGAAACACTTAACATTGATGACTGTTAGGAAAGAGAAAGAAATCACATGAGAGTCCTGCTTTCCCAGTGACATATGGAACGGGGTCAGATTTGGCCAAAGTGTTCAATGAAGCATGTAGAACTTTCGATTATCCAATGAGACACGCTTAAAGGGGTCATATGATGTTGCTAAACAGAACATTATTTGGTGTATTTGGTGTAATGCAATCTGTCTATGTGGTTAAAAAACACATTATATTCCACTTTTATTAATTAAAACATTATTTTTATATTTTTGTTTTTTTATTTAGGTTGAGAGGACTACATGAGCTGAAATGTGCCACTTAAGTCTAACTTTGCAATTTTCCACAAGCTTCTCTATAGGGCAATCACCAGTGTCAATGGGCTTGAAGTTTGAATTTCTCATGGGTGAAATCAAGAAATGCTACTTGCATATTCATTCAGAGTTTAATTATTGTTGTATACCCTTGTGGTCACCCATCACAGGTGTCAGCTGTTTGACAAAGAATTAAACACCATTAGCTTTGAGAGCTTCTTAAGTCATCATTAAAAGGCCAGCAGAAAAACAGCTCTTGTCAGCTTTTTGCCACAAAAAGAGAAAAAAAATGTATAGTATGTTGTGCTACAGTCATGGCCAAAAGTTTTGGCAGTGACATACATTTTGTATTTTGCAAAGTTTGCAGCTTATAAGCCGTTGTGGTGTTTATTCACATCGTTTCTAGATTATTGCTGTGAGTGATCAGATGCATTTTAAATAATTGCTAAAAGCTTAGTTGGCCAAAAATTGAACTTTTCTAAATAAATAAATAAATTTAACTGTTTTGTGATCCTGACACAAAATAACCAGCTAACATTACTAATCATATCAGCAGCGCTTGGGAAAGTGTGAATGAGTTCTAGTCAGGTTAATCACTATCATTCCAATTCGATTGTAAGAGGAGACTGTTTGCTATAAAAGGATGGAAGATGCACTTCAAATCATTGTGTTCTTGTTAGCAATGGTTCCCACCAAAGAAATAAGTGCAGCCATTAGCGCTTTGCATCAAAATGGAATCAAATGCAAGGAAATTGCTAGAAAGAATATTGCACCCGAAAGGACCATTTACCACTTTAGCCACTTCTCTCCAAGAAGAAAAACATCAAGAACAGACTGAAATTCTGCAAAAAAGTACAAAGATTGGACAGCAGAAGACTGATGCAAAGTTATTTCTCTGATGAAGCTCCCTTACGACTATTTGGGACATCTGGAAAATCGATTGTTCAGAGAAGAAAAGGTGAACGCTACCACAAGCCCTGTGTTGGGCCAACAGTGAAGCATCCTGAGATCATCCGTGTGGGGTTGCTTTTCAATCAAGGGAGTGGGCTCTCTCATAATTCTTACCCAAAACACTGCCATGAATAAATAATTTTTTTAAAACATCCTGCAAGAGAGACTTCTTCCAATGATCCATACTGAAACTGCAAACTTCGCAAAACACAAAATGGATGTCACTGCAAAAACATTTGGCCATGACTGTAGAGTTTAATTCACTCAAATCCCGTAGGAGATCTTTATTAATACTCATAATTCTTAAAAAAATAAATAAATAAATAAACATTTACTGAACAAACTGATCTTGCTAACCTAAGCCAGAGAACAGCTTCAGTTTCAAATATTTTTCAGATTCTGCTCTCTGGTGTTCCGAGTAGCTACGGAAGCTTCTAAATTCTCTGAGCTCTTCTGAGCCTCAGACCCATCACTGGGGAATGAGTTAGGTGAAAAATACCATCTGCTAGATAACCTATACACAGAAGCACATGGATCCTTATTAAAAGAGAAAGTTTGTTTTCTCTAATCATTTTCTAAAATCAGGCATCAGCAAAGTTATTCCTCTGTTCTTGTCCTTTAAGATTTCTGAGGATGTGTCAAGATGAGACTGGAGTATCTCTGATATCTTAGAGCTCTGAGACACAGATGTAAGGAGTGAATGCGGTGGCTGCCAAGTGATGCAAGACGGTGTAATGTATGCAAGGGAAGTGATAGCTTAATAACACTGCTTGACAACATGTAATGATGCTTACGAGTCTTGCAATGCATTTAGGTTCATTTTCTCTTTTGAAGCTTTGAAAATGACCCACTGGGGTGTTTTTGTGAAGGAATCAAACATCAAATCAGACGTCGAAATGACAAAGATGAATGAAAATACATCTCTGAACTGATAAAATAACCTACCTTCAGGGTGGTGGCTTAAAAACACCTTCTTATTCATGGTCACTTGTTACTTTATATCATTTATGAGATTAGCTTATTTGTTTATACAAATATGCCTGGTAAAATGTATACATATAAATTCTAATTAATAACTGAATTATATGTTAATAAAAATATCAATTCTACTATATGTACGTTATATATACAGTTGGAAAAATATTTATTTGATCCAATGCTGATTTTGTAAGTTTCCCCTCTCACAAAAAAATTAAGGGTCTGTCATTTTTAGGTTTATTTAAACGGATAGAGACGGAATACTTACCAAAAAATATTTTTTTATTAATTTATAGTTCATTTATATAATGTCTATAAAATAAACCTACCATAAAAATCACAGACCCTTCATTTCTTTGAAAGTAGGCAAACTATCAAGTAAATATATATATATATATATATATATATATATATAGATTAAAAACAAGAGAAAAATGTTTATTAAAAAATAATTTTATCAGTGTAGATTTTGAATAATAAAAAGAACAAATATTATTTCAGTAGCATTTACTATTCCTTTAAGCAATCATATTTGCCTTTCGAAATAAATATTAGTGCTAATATTTTTCAATAAATGCATGGAACATTGAAACACCCAATTCATTAATTTCTCTTTCATGAGCTAATAGTATAGGGATAGTTCACCGAAAAATGAATTTTCTGTCATCATACACTGACCCTCAAGTCACCTTCAAGTTCAACACCTGTATAACATTCTTTCTTCTGTTGAACATAAAAAAAACATATTTTGAAAAATGTTGATGCCCACACAGTTGCTGCATCCAAAAAAAAAAAAAAAAAAATCCTCACTTTTACTGTCACAGCACATGTGGCTTGGTGAGTAATATTCTTGGGAGTGTGCTCCAGACAGTGCAGGAACAATTTACACATAGACATAAAGTTTATACAGATGACAATGTGTAATATACACATACACTCAGTACACACAGTGTACTATTAAACATTCTTACAGTTAACAATACACATTTTACACAGTATGAACATACAATTCGCAATACACAATTATACACAGTATGTATAATTGTACACATGTACACAAATGTACACATTCTCCATTATGTAGACATAGATTCACGTAATATATGCGAAAATGTTATGGATGTGAATTGAATGGTATCCAGTGGTAGCAGACACAATATTGTTTTTAGTGCAGTATATAGTGCAGTATTGAACTATGTTGGAGTTAAAGTGCAGTATGTGGCATATTGTGTTGTGGGAGTATGTTGTGGTGTGGGGGGGGGTGCTCTTCTCCTCTCTGTAAGCCGTCTCATCATTGTCAGTGATGAGATGATCCACTGACTTACATATTATTCTATTCCCTTTTTCATTAATCCTTGTTGTTGTATTTTTTATTTGGATTCATTTATTTATTATACAGACCTACAACCCATTTTGGGGTTCCAACTTACCAGCTGAGTACTACTGTTTTATACCCAAAAGGTCTGGAAGTAATATCTACTGGTCGTCATTTAAGTCATATTTTATTGGGGCTCAGCTGGCACAGAGAGAAAATCAGAACAGCCCAGTGGGACAAAACAGAAGAGGCAAAGAGAGAGATCAAAACAAAATAAATTCAACATGCTCTTAAATGGGTCATATAATGTTGCTAAAAAGAACATTATTTTGTGTATTTGGTGTAATGAAATGTGTTTATGCGGTTTAAAGTAAAAAAAAAAAAATAATAATAATATTTTTCACAAACTGTGCATTATTGTTTCTCCTCTATGCCCTGCCTTTCTGAAATGCATTCAGTAAGTGAGTATAATTACTTATACCATCTTTATACGTGTTGCGTTAAATACATAAAACCATGTCTGCATTTGTGATAGGAGAAATGACAAACAACAAGCACTACTCTACACTACTCAAAACTTGCATTTGAATCATCAGTGGCAAATCCTTTACATATGTAAACGTACTTACAGACTGTGAGTCAGAACACTGTAGTGTAACACAATCGTCCACAAAATGTACTGCACACATCTGAATATTTGTGCTGAACTGTTCTGAAACAGTGTTGTAAATACAACGTAACCACTGAGTTCTAGTTGTGTCCTGGTTTGGAAGGCCAAACAAAGTATTTTCACGTTTACAATGAACCAGTGTCCAAAGCTTCCCACATCGTGACATAGACATGTGGGAGTGTGTTTAAACGAGCCATTTTATATATTTCTTTGTGTTTAAGACTTTAGTCTTTGCAACTTTAGGGATCTTAGCTATTCACAAACAGCTTGTAGCACTCCAAACTGAAAGGGAAACTTGAAATCACATTTTATGACCCTTTTTAAAGCACAGAAAGAGAGACAGCAAAGGACACAGACAGACAGACAGACATACTTACAGACAAAACAAATAGAGATCCTCTGTTTCAAAGCCTAGCATAGGCAGTTTTGATTGATTGATTGATTGATTGATTGATTGATTGACATGTGCAGCATTATTTTGGCAAAATTATAAGACCGCCATCATATTAATCCTTTATGGAGAAGGCAAAATCCCAGAATGCATTGTCAAACATTGGGAAAGAGGAAAAACTTAGTGCTGCCTTTAAGCATCTGAAATCCTCATCAGCAACATTAATAAAATATTTGTCTTCTAGGACAACACATTTCCAGTGAAACCTCAAACTGCATATAATGAAGACCTGCACACTTCTGTTTGAATGAACAGAAGGAAAACAATTTATCCAACACAATGATTTGGTGTTGGCTTATTAAAAGGCCTTTGATGTAAGAGTGGCTTCTGAATGCAACCTCTACCCCCTTAGTGCCTCTGTAAACCTGATAGGATTAGCAAACTTAAATGGAAACATGTAATTCACTGGCCATCCATCTAAGGTATTTCCCTGCCTATACGGCCTGAAACACTGGGAAAGAAACTCCACAGCCCTACATAAGACAAGCGGTTTGGAAAAATGGATGGATGGAAATGTTTTTCAGAATTTCTTTCCAAAATAGCCAATATATTCTGAGACACAAATAAATGCTGTAACTGCCATTTACCACTTTTTATAGTATATACCAGCCACAAGTTTGGATTAATTAAGATTAAGATTTTTGAATGATTTTGAAAGAAGTCTCTTATACTTCTTATACAAACAATGAATTTATGTGATCAAAAATAAAAACGCTAACATTGTGAAATATTATTACAATTTAAAATAACTTTCTCTCTCTCTCTCTCTCTCTCTCTCTCTCTCTCTCTCTCTCTATATATATATATATATATATATATATATATATACATATTCTAAATGAATCTTTTGTTCAGCAAGTGTGTTGAACAAAATATTTATTATAGTTACTTCTGTAATTTAGGTAAAGCGTAATCATGGAAAGCAGCAACAGGATTATGAAAAAAAGGCCATCTTTGATGACAAATCTAAACAGTGGCAAAACCATGAACTTGCAGTGATCTGTTGGCGGTATAACAGGATATTTAGTTGCACCGATGATATCTGATATCTGAAAAAAAAAAAAAAAAAAGGCTCAGTAGGCAACAATATTAGAAACATATACCTAGCACATTCAATGGGGTCCGAAGTGCTTGTAGGTCTTTGATGGGATCAGAAACAGAAGGTAGATTCATCTGTCCGATCTTCAATTTAGCTTTTGATGAACATTCACACACAGGGGTTAACAGCAGAACTCTTTAAATAATGCAGTTTACCTCTTTTTACTTAAACATACATATGTTGACATATTGAATGCTAAAACGGCGTAGCCATTTAGTGAATTTACAGAACAATCACCGGTAATTGTGGTTCATTATATATATATATATATATATATATATATATATATATATATATATATATATATATATATAACACTGATTGTCATTATTTGATTTCAAAATCTTACAGATATTTTAATATACCTTCCTCAAAACCCCATTCTGACATTTGATATTTGTTATGCGTTTGAAGAGACAAGTCAGAGAGAGAATCCAAATGCACATACAGTTTTAATAATTAAAGACAAAGACAGATGATTCAAACCTAGTAAATGGCAAATAGTCCACACACACACACACACACACACACACACACACACACACACACAAAACAGGAACATAAATCTGAAGGAGTGCCTAATGGAGTTCATGGGCACGCCAGCTGGTAATTGCCCATTTTAGGGTTAAATAAATAGTTCACCCTAAAATGAAAACTGATGAAATGTCTCACCCTCAGGTCATCTGAGATGTAGAGGAATTTGTTTCTTCATCAAATATAAATAAATAAATAAACTGCACATCACTTGCTTGCCAATGAATCCTCTACAGTGAATCTAAATCTGTACTATAATGAAACTCATCTCCACATTTTTTTGCTAATTATGGGTGAATTATTCCTTTATTCAGACATTACTCTCCGTTTTTATTCATTTGAAACACATATGCTAATATTTACACTCAAAGTTAAGTAAGTATAAAAAAAAAAAAAAGTCATTTGCCAACCCATACTCAGAATTGGTGCTCTGGATTTGACCCATCCAAGTGCACACACACACACACACACACACACACACACACACAGCAGTGAGAAGTGAACACACACCCGGAGCAGTGGGCAACTATAGATCCAGCGCCTAGGGAGCAACTGGGGGTTCAGGGCCTTGCTCAAGGGCACTTCAGCCATGAGTATTGAGGGTGGAAGATACTGTTGATTCACTCCTCCCCACCTACAACTCCTGCCAGCACTGAGACTCAAACCTGTGACCTTCAGGTTACTAGTCCAACTCACTAACCATTAGGCCACAGCTGCCCCCAAATGGTTTAGTCAGTGAGCACATGTTAGAATACATATGGTACTATATAATATCAGCTGTCAACAGTTCAGTCAAGAGCTCCATCATTCTTTATCTGTGTGTTATTGAGTCATTGTGATTCTTAGGAAGTGACATGGATCACTGGAGAATAATAATAATAAAAAAAAGTAATTACCTGAACCTGGCCAGTCAAGGATAAATCTGTTTCCAGAAACCTTGGAATAACCGACAGCAATGAGGTACCTTCTGTCCATCAATCACTAAAACACCTTGAATCAAATGAATCGCCAGAAAACATTTTCATTTGTTTCCAACTCCCCATAACAACTCACATACTCTCTTAACCACACTAGTTAAGCACGTGCATGTCCAATCCATCTGAACCACTCACCCCCTCATTGCTATTTAGAGTAGGGAAGAAATGCTCTAGATTAAATGTATTGCCAAAAGAACAATGCTCATAAAAACTGTCACTGCAAAGTTGTAGAAGATTAGTTGAGCCATGGCCTGCTGAAAACTGCTTTAGCCTCAGCAAAAAATGAAAAAATAAAATAAAATAAGGAAATAAATAAAAGAAATAGCAGTTTCTGTGGGTGAATTTTAATTTTGATGCTGAGTCATTGATGGCTAAATGAGATGAGCTCACTGTGTGAAAAATGAAAAAAAAAAAAAAATAATAATAAATAAACACTGCTTACTTAATATGAGGGCAACATGACCGAGAACAGTGCATCCGTGCTATCATTAAGGTGTTGTGTCAATGCAGGCTGCTGAGAGACCAGTAAATTAGCCCAGCATTTGTAAATGGGTCAATGATGTGATGCTCATTATTTTGTGTTTGGATTTATACATTTAATTAGAAATGTCCTGGAAATGCAATTCATGACCTTAATACAATCTTCTATAATGAAGTTTTCAATTCCCAAATAATTTGTTGTAATGTTTTTTAAGGGGTATAAAGTCAAAATTAAGAATATGAAACCATCCAGAAATCAAAATGAAAAGAGAGAGAGAGAAAAGCAGTCTTACATAAATGCTGTAATTGATTGGATTTTTTTTTTTTTTTTACTATTTTATTATTTGTGCAATAGTTTGACACAATATTTCTTTATAACTTCTTTAAAATATAGAAACAGTTAAGTAATGTTGTTTTAAAATGTATGTACTGTATGTCACCCATATATTTCTGAAAAGAAATCGCTATCGTCACCATCTTGGCAAAGCATCACAGCGTGTCACTCCTGGATAATTGGAATTTGGAAATGAGCAAAGAGGCGGGATCTACCTATAGCTCGACAGCAGTGACAGGATCAGGTTGTTGAAACCACACCCACCTGTAGCTCGACGGCAGTGACAGCAGCGGCATTACTACTGTCACTCAAGTGGCTAATCCCTCAATTATGCAGAACTTTAAGGCTTAATATAATTTAAACGGATGAGCTAAATATAAATTATAAAACAATTACAACCCTCACAGTTGTCATGATGGGCAAAATTAACTATAAGTCCAAAAACACTTTTTGTACCAGGCTGTAAAGTTTTAGGCTGGTCAGCGGTCGTCAATGTCAAAATGATTGAGATGGGCAATTTAAATCAAAGGCAGCGGGTCTACTGTCCCTGTCACAATGCAATGAGAGTTCGTGGAAATATGTAAGTAGTACTGTATAAGAAAACGTTTTATGATAGAAATGTTCAGAGACCGACAGTAATAGACTATCTAGTGATGCAAACTACTCAACTTCTTATGAAATTTCAACCGTTTTGAATTGAAAATTTGCGATCATGAATCAGGTAAATCATAAATAAATGTGACAAGAGGCGTTTGTGTTTTCGACTATAAGACATATAAATAAGAGCGAATGTGCACATTTTAAAATAAAATATTATTTTCAAATAGTGTAAATTAAGTAGATCTTAAATTGTTTTGAGCATGTGCATGATCGTGATTCGTGCAGAAACATGTCAGTGTGCACTGCATCGCAATCGATCAGATGTATATGTATGTTAAAGTTGCGTTCTTTACTATAGAGCCCCCGCCCCACCCATATATATACACTGCCCTCCAATAATATTGTCAGTCTTAAATATGAGGTAAATATGAGCAAAGGTGGCTCTGTGAAAATGAATCTGCATCTTATCCTATTGATCATTCACTTAAAAAAATCTGAAAATTCTAACCTTATACTGAAATAAAACAATAGAAAGTGGGGGGGAAATCTCATTATGATTTTTTTTTTCTCTAGTTCAAGTTGGACACAATTATTGGCACCCAATTATTCCAACATCTTTTTCCCAAGATGTAAGCTCTGAGTATTCTCCTAAAATGCCTGATGAGCTTGTAGAACATCTGATAAGAGATTTGAGACTATTCCGATTCTCTGCAGATCCTTCAGATTAGTGGCGTAGCCACGGGTGTGCCAGGGTGTGCCTGTGCCACCCACACCTAAAAATAGATGCAGAATTATTTTTGATAGTCTCAATTTTTTTTACTAAACTTGGGCTATTGTTGTTTACTTGGAAAATATATATATATTTTTAAAATCAACCCTTTCACTCGTAAGTTCAAATATTTTTACTGACCCCTTGTTTCCATGGCGATGCGTCATGATTGTCACGTGACACACCACAGCCACAATAGAGCTCGGGCGTAGACGTTATGGAATGGTGCATTGTGGGTAATGCCGGCCATTTTAGAGGCAACACAAATCAGGTTTGTAATAAGATAATAGCCGGTCTCCAGAAAAAGTTATAGAACGTGACAAAAAAAGTTGCCTATACCTATACGGACAAACTTAATAATGAAGCCAAATAACGCTACTTAAAAAAAAAAGAGGTTGTAGGCGGAATCGATCCCTATGAACACATGAAAGTTTACCAAGCCTCAGTTTCCCTGATAATTTCTCCTACCGGGTCTGTGGAATGAGCGCTTACATCTCCGATCAATTAAAAAATTTAAAGTCACTGGAGGCTCACCTGCAGATCACAAATGGATCTGCAAATTAAACGTGGAGAAAACAATCATTCTCACTAAGGAAATGTTAACATTAACCAAGCATCAGTGGTGACACACACACACACACACTTCTCAGATTCTGCGAGCTATGAAGCTTGTCTATGCGGGTTTGTTACACTTCAGGAGTAATTACTCACCTATCATACGTGCAAAAATCCACTGTTTTCATCCGGTAGTTCTGTAATCCGGTATAATATTGATGAACACTCACCTCATACACAACCCACTGTTCACCAAAACAAGACGCTTAACTTCCTATTTTGAAGTTCATTCCAGTTTTTTTTTTTTTTTTTTTAAATAAGTTGTTCAAAGTTTTAAATACAGTCAGCACAAAAAGATCAAAAGCAAATTAAGTTCAGGATTGGGTCAAAAGAAAATTTTTAAACAAAAAATACAGACACTAAACTGACTCCCTTACTGACCAAAAACTAGGGAAAACGTAATGTGTCTGTGTCTGAGCGTCTGAGTGTGTGTGTGTGTGATTGTGTGTGTGTGTGTGAGAGAGAGAGAGAGACCATACACAACATGTCTCATCATAACTATGTTTTATAATATTATCGAATGGTTTTCCTCCGTACAGCGGCGACCCAAGCCATCTGACGCCTCTTGGTGATTTCAGACACCTTGTGTTTTCTTGCGTTTGCCCTGTCGATCATGAGACCGATTACAGCAGTTCGCAATACAGTAATACTGAACCATTTTCCAAAAAATAATCAAAATTAATGACCAAATGACCAACGTTACCTAATGCCTACTACACAGTACATCTACTTCTGTACCGCGATTCCCACAATACATTGCGACGTGATGCAACGATCCCGACTTCTATAACTAACAGATGTATCACTATTCGTTTCATTTAGTTTTTCATTTTTTATTAAAATATATACACAAACTTACCATGCTTACCATGCCAACTATCTGATATTCCGATTCTTCGTTTAAAAACCTTTATAAATTATCTTGATCTTTAACGAGATGAGCGCTGCTGTTCAGAGTCCTGTCAGCCGCGCTGCTGTTCAGAGTCCTGTCAGCCGGATTTAACGTACAGCACTTGAATTCCCCAGTTTCTCCCGAAATACATGAAAGTAAGTGGCTGTTGAACTGGACGAAGAATAGAGGAAACTTTATTGTTCTGCTATGTCTGTCTGAGATATAAATAAAACACGGTCTGCAAAACACTTTTGATTAGATAGTTTTTGCTGCTTCCATAGACATCAGTGTGTATTTTACAAACTACCAATGTATTTTTATTACTAGTGATTATGTATATTTAAATGTATGAAACCTAAAACCAACATTATGTGGTTGAAAACACTGCTTATTAATAGTGATATATGACAAGCGCTGAGCGCGTCCGTCTCAGCCTCAGTGCCAGCCTCAGTGCCAGCCAACGCACGAAAGCAGTTTGAATCTGGCAGTTCTGTGACGCCACTGAACATTCTAAATCATACTCTCAGGGGCACAGAAATAAGAATCCAATATATGTTGCATTAATGCAAAAAATTGTAAAATGTATAATTTACATTTTAAATTAATTTTGTTAAAATATATCTGCCGGCATTCGGACTGCCAACCAATCAGCAAACAGCAGCTGACTGTGACCCCAACAGCTCCCCAGAGATCTTTGCCGCGCATATAAACCGTCTATGATATAAACAGATAATTTTTGATTGCACATTGCTAGCTAGAGCTCTTTTCTTAATTTTTTTAGCAAAAAAACTTGGCTTGATGGACAGCCGGACACAAGGCCTAACCCATAATTTTGCACAGTAATCTGACAATATGTGGCACACCCAGATTTTCATATGCACACCCAGAGTCTCTTTTCTGGCAACACTACTGCTTCAGATTCACAGCTCCATGTTGGTGCTTCTTCTCTTCAGTTCACCCCACTAATTTTCTATATGTTTCAGGACAGGGAACTGGGATGGTCATGGCAGAAGCTACATTTTGTTCTCAGTGACACATTTGATCATACCTGGTTCTACAAGATGCTAGAGGGTCCTAAGCACCCTCAACGAAATCGAAAGCACCCTCAGTCAATGATGCAGATTTGGCAAACTATACAGTGCTTTATGATTTGCACTCTGGTGATCGGTTTCTATTTCAACATCTTGTTGAGCAATGTAGCTAATCACAATCTTATCTTGAACCCAAAAGCCAATCAGATGCATTTAAGTTAGAATCCACTCACTGTTTAAATTAGATTTTTGTTAAATCACAGTTTTTGTTCGGTTGTTGTATTCAGCACAAATCATCTTATTACAACAAAGCATAGAGTAAATAAGAGATGAACTAAGATGGGTGACAACTTTTAGTGATTATAAAGGGAATGCTCTTGCGCCCTATAATGGATTGCACAAATATATTGTACACAATATTTTATGATGGCGCCGAGTATGATTCTCCAACCCAAAATGGCAGCCTTTTGTATGTTTTGTATGTAATTTGGATGTTTCTTTTTCTGGATGTTGTCTCCCTCATTGTTTACAATAGACAAACACTCCTGGATATTGGTCATACAATTACTCAAACCAATAAACCAGACTTGAAACTCCTCAACATTGAGGAGCTGGAGGAGAGGAGAGAGAGCCAGTGTCCTCGTCAGACTGACCACCACTTACAAGTATACTATGGATAATGTCCAGTCCCTGGACAATAAACTCTGTGAACTGAGAGCACAGATTTATTCCCAGCAGGAGACCGTGCACCCTGATGCTGCATTTATTATAACAGGGGATTTCAACAAAGCCAATCTTAGAAGGATTGCACCAAAATTCTTCCAGCACATATCATGCAACACAAGTAGAGATTAGATAGTAGTACCACTGTTACTCCCCCTTCCAGAATGCTTACAAGTCCATCCCCCACCCACCTCTAAGCAAATGGGATCATTCTTCTGTTCTGCTCCTGCCTGCTTACATGTAGAAGTTAAAGCGGGAAACACCTGCCCTCAGGACAATTCAGCTTTGGTTGGATCAATCGGATTCTATGTTTCAGGATGGTTTTGATCACATCAACTGGGATATGTTCCAGGCTGCATCCGATGAAGACATAGATGTTTACACAGACACCATCACATGCTTCATAAGGAAGTGCATAGAAGACGATGTACCAACCAAAACAATCAGAACCTACCTGAATCAGAAACCACTCAATGCTCAATGCTCGAACCTCTGCCTTTAATTCTGGTAATGCAGATGATTATAAGCAAGCCAGCTATGCCCTCCACAAAACCATCAAGACCACAAAGCAGCAATACAACAATAAAATTTAAGCATACTTCCAACTACAGAGACATTTGGCAAGGACTCCACAACATCACAGACTACAAGAATCGTTTTAAAAGTTAAACTTTTAGGCTGGTCAGCGGTCGTCAGTGTCAAAATGATCGAGATGGGCAATTTAAATCAAAGGCAGCGGGTCTTACTCTCACTGTCACAATGCAATGAGAGTTCATGGAAATATGTAAGTAGTACTGTAAAAGAAAACGTTTTATGATAGAAATGTTCAGAGAACGACAGTAATAAATTATCTAGTGATGCAAACTACTCAACTTCTTATGAAATTTCAACCGTTTTGAATTGAAAATTTGCGATCATGAATCATGTAAATCATAAATAAATGTGACAAGAGGTGTTTGTGTTTTTGACTATAAAACATAATATTTTATTTTCAAATGTGCACATTTGCTCTTATTTATTTTCAAATAGTGTAAATTGATTACTACTTCATGTAAAGAGTTCATATGCAAAAGCCTATAAGTGCTGTTTGAAATTTTCTTCTACATTTTTTTTTCTGAATTCTTCATAACTACAAACATATTTTAGCATTCTTATTTACTTATTTATTTGCTTTGTTTATGTTATTATTATTATTATGCAGTAGATCTTACAATTCTTTTGAGCGTGTGCGTGATCGTGATTCGTGCGCAAGCATGTCAGTGAGCACTGCATCGCAATCGATCAGATGTATGTTAAAGTTGCTTTTTTTTTTACTATAGAACCAACCCCCACCTATATGTATACTGCCCTCCACTGATATTGTCAGTGTTAAATATGAGGTAAATATGAGCAAAGGTGGCTCTGTAAAAACGAATCTGCATCTTTTATCCTATTGATCATTCATTAAAAAAAAATCACAAAATTCTAACCTTATACTGAAATAAAGCAATGGGAAGTGGGGAGCAAATCTCATTATGATTTATTTCTTATTTTTTTATTCTCTAGTTCAAGTTGGACACAATTATTGGCACCCAATTATTCCAACATCTTTTTCCCAAGATAACAGCTCTGAGTATCCTCCTATAATGCCTGATGAGTTTGGAGAACACCTGACAAGAGATCTGAGACCATTCCGATTCTCTCCAGATCCTTCAGATTCACAGCTCCATGTTGGTTTCTCTTAAGTTCACCCCACTCATTTTCTGTATGTTTCAGGACAGGGAACTGGGTTGGTCATGGCAGAAGCTACATTTTGTACTCAGTGTCAGGTTGCTAGAGGGTCCTAAGCACCCTCAACGAAATCGAAAGCACCCTCAGTCAATGATGCATATTTGGCAAACTATACAGTGCTTTATGATTTGCACTCTGGTGATCGGTTTCTATTTCAACATCTTGTTGAGAAATGTAGCTAATCACAATCTTATCTTGAACCCAAAAGCCAATCAGAGGCATTTAAGTTAGAATCCACACACTGTTTAAATCAGAGTTTTTTAAATCACAGTTTTTGTTTGGTTGTTGTGTTCAGCATGAATCATTTTATTACAAAAAAGCATATAAATAAGAGATAAATAAATAAGAGATGAACTAATATGGGTGACAACTTTTAGTGATTGTAAAGGGAATGCTCTTGCGCCCTATAATGGATGGCACAAATATATTGTAAAAAATATTTTAAGATGGCACCAAGTGTGATTCTCCAACCCAAACTGGCAGCTTTTTGTATGTTTTGTATGTAATTTGGATGTTTCTTTTTCTGGATGTTGTCTCCCTCATTGTTTACAACAGACAAACACTCCTGGTTATTGGTCATACAATTACTCAAACCAGTAAACCAGACTTTAAACTCCTCAACATTGAGGAGCTGGAGGAGAGTAAAGAGAGCCAGTGTCCTCGTCAGACTGACCACCACTTACAAGTATATTATGGATAATATCCAGTCCCTGGACAATAAACTCTGTGAACTGAGAGCACAGATTTCTTCCCAGCAGGAGACCGTGCACCCTGATGCTGCATTTATTATAACAGGGGATTTCAACAAAGCCAATCTTAGAAGGACTGCAGCAAAATTCTTCCAGCACATATCATGCAACACAAGTAGAGATTGGATTGTAGTACCACTACTCCCCCTTCCAGAATGCTTACAAGTCCATCCCCCACCCACCTCTAAGCAAATGGGATCATTATTCTGTTCTACTCCTGCCTGCTTATATGCAGAAGTTAAAGCGGGAAACACCTGCCCTCAGGACAATTCAGCTTTGGTTGGATCAATCGGATTCTATGTTACAGGATGGTTTTGATCACATCAACTGGGATATGTTCCAGGCTGCATCCGATGAAGACATCGATGTTTACACAGACACCGTCACGTGCTTCATAAGGAAGTGCATAGAAGACATTGTACCAACAAAAACAATCAGAACCTACCTGAATCAGAAACCACTCAATGCTCAATGCTCGAACCTCTGCCTTTAATTCCGGTAATGCAGATGATTATAAGCAAGCCAGCTATGCCCTCCACAAAACCATCAAGACCACAAAGCACCAATACAACAATAAAATTTAAGCATACTTCCAACTACAGAGACATTTGGCAAGGACTCCACAACATCACAGACTACAAGAATCGCAATCACCCTGCTAAAAACACAGCTTCCTAACTGCCTAAAGAGCTCAATGCCTTCTGTGCTCGATTCAAAGTCAGCAGAGACTGCTGAGGCTCGTTCACTCTCCGTGTCTTTAGCGCATGTTACCCAATCGTTCTGGCACATGAATATTAGCAAAGCCACAGGTCTAGACGGCTTTCTTTCGAGTCCTTAACACATGCACTCAACAACTAGCTGGAGTCTTCACATACATTTTCACCCTCTCCCTTTTCCTTTCTGTTGTCCTCAAATGTTTCAAAACTGTCACGCTGTCAGTCTCTGTTTTCCTGGGTGTCCACTAGTGAGCTCACTTCTCCTTAGGCACTTCACCATAGGCACTATAATTCCTCTAGTCTGGTCCTGTCTTCACAGTAATTGCACTCCAGTTAATTGCACAGGTGCAGGAAATCTATTGTCATTAGTCCCCTTATAAATACCTGTCTTTCCCTGTTGTTTGTATGGAGTCCTTACCCTTTGTGTACTCATGTTCTCATCTCCCGAGACTTACCCTTGCCTTCTCGTTCCTCCGAGTTCCCGTTCCGTTTTATCCGGTTCCCTCTTTTGTTTTGTGTGTCACTTTGGACTGTTTGTTTTTGGATTACCCTTTTTGTTATTAAACATACCTGCTATTGGATCTCTCCCTCTCCTCGTGTTTTCCAAGTGCATGATCGTCACAGAAGGATTCCATCAAAACAGATCCAGCGGTATGTCTGCTACTATTTCCTCCTCAGCCATCAAGCGGGAAAGAAATGGTTTTGAGGGCACTCGCCTAGTTGTGTTCCGTGGAACCAGGGGAGGTCGCTCCGGAGCAAGCAGTCGAGAGGAGGTCCGGCAGCGATCTCCACTGTGGGCTCCCATTGACCCGGGGTTCGGTTGGGAGCCGCCATTTCCCCATTATGACCAGAGAGGGGAGAGGAGACGCAAATCAGCTGAGCCAGCGCCGCTGTGCTAGCTGGCCGCCAGTCCTGTGCTGCTGCACAAAATGGCCGCCAACCCAGCACCACAAGGCAAGATGGCCGCCAGCATAGCGCCAAAGCACAAAGTGGTCACCAGTCCAGCGCCACCGTGCAGGATGGCCACCAGCACAGCACCAAAGCACATTATGGCCGCCAGTCCAGTGCCACAGCACAATATGGCTGCCAACCCAGTGCCAGGAGGCAAGATGGATGCCAGCATAGCACCACAGCACAAGGTGGCCACCAGTCCAGCGCCACAGTGCAAGATTACTTCTCCAGGTTGTCAAAAATCCTAGAGATTCCCAAGACTGTTCACGTCACGTCTGCAAATCCAGCACCACTGCACAAGATGGCCGCCAGCCCGGAGCCACTGCAGAGGAAAGCAGTTACAGTGGGCTTTCCTGAGTTGAGTCAGATTCCTGTTGACCTTCCGGAGTCGAGTCAGGTGCCCGTTGACTTTCCAGAGTTGAGTCAGTTTACGGTTGACCCTCCAGAGTTGAGTCAGGTGTTCATGGACCCTCCAGAGTCAGGGTTAGTCACCGTCGACCTTCCAGAGTCAGGGTTAGTTACTATTGACCTTCCAGAGTCAGGGCTAGTTCCTGTTGACCTTCCAGAGTCGAGTCAAATTCCAGTTGACTGCCCAGAGGCAAGTCAGGCTTCTGTTGACCATCCAGAGTCGAGTCAGGTGCCCGTGGACTTTCCAGAGTTGAGTCAGTTTCCGGTTGACCCTCCAGAGTCGAGTCAGGTGTTCATGGACCCTCCAGAGTCAGAGTTAGTCACCGTCGACCTTCCAGAGTCAGGGTTAGTTACCGTTGACCCTCCAGAGTCAGGGCTAGTTCCTGTTGACCTTCCAGAGTCGAGTCAAGTGTTCTTTTGACTTTCCAGAGTTGAGTCAGTTTCCGGTTGACCCTCCAGAGTCAAGTCAGGTGTTCATGGACCCTCCAGAGTCAGGGTTAGTCACCATCGACCTTCCAGAGTCAGGGTTAGGTACCATTGACCCTCCAGAATCAGGGCTAGTTCCTGTTGACCTTCCAGAGTCGAGTCAAATTTCAGTTGACTCTCCAGAGTCAAGTCAGGCCCCTGTTGACCCTCCTGAGTTGAGTCACGTTCCAGTAGATTCCCCAGAATCAAGTCAGCTTCCGGTTGACCCTCCCGAGTCAGGGCTAGTTCCTGTGGACCTTCCAGAGTCGAGTCAGGTGCCCATTGACTTTCCAGAGTTGAGTCAGGTTCCGGTCGAACCTCCAGAGTCTAGTCAGGTGCTCGGGGACCCTCCAGAGTCAGGGTTAGTCACCGTTGTCCTTCCGGAGTCAGGGTTAGTCACCTTTGACCTTCCAGAGTCAGGATTAGCTACCATGGACTTTCCAGAGACAAGGCTAGACACCGTTGACCTCTCAGAGTCAAGTCAAGTCACTGGTGATCTTCAAGGAGAGAGTCAAGTCACTAGTGATCTTCAAGGACAGAGTCAAGTCACTGGTGATCTTCAAGGACAGAGTCAAGTCACCGGTGATCTTCGAGGACTGAGTCAAGTCACCGGGGATCTTCATGAACAAATACGGGTCACCAATGGTCTTCAAGAGCAGAGTCGGGTCGGCACTGGTCTTCTGGAGTCCAGTGGAAACGCCATGGGATTACCAGAGGTTCGTCCTCCCGTTGGTCTGACCACACGGATGTGGTGGTCTTCTGCTCCGCCCTGGGGGACTCCGGCCTCAACCACAAGGATATGGTGGTCTTCTGCTCCGCCCTGGGAGGCTTCTGCCCTGACCACACGGTTGTGGTGGTCTTCTGCTCCGCCTTGGGGGACTCCGGCATCGACCACAAGGACGTTGTGGTCGTCTGCTCTGCCCTGGGGGACTCCGGCTTCAACCACAAGGATGTGGTGGTCTTCTGCTCCGCCCTGGGGGACTCTGGCCTTGACCACAAGGATGTGGTGGTCTTCTGCTCCGCTCTGGGGGGCTTCTGCCCTGACCACACGGTTGTGGTGGTCTTCTGCTCTGCCCTGGGGGACTCCGGCTTCAACCACAAGGATGTGGTGGTCTTCTGCTCCGCCCTGGGGGACTCTGGCCTTGACCACAAGGATGTGGTGGTCTTCTGCTCCGCTCTGGGGGGCTTCTGCCCTGACCACACGGTTGTGGTGGTCTTCTGCTCCGCACTGGGGGACTCTGGCATCGACCACAAGGACGTGGTGGTCCTCTGCTCCACCCTGGGGGACTCCGGCTTCGACCACAAGGATGTGGTGGTCTTCTGCTCCACCCTGGGGGGCTTCTGCCTTGACCACATGGTTGTGGTGGTCCTCTGCTCTGCCCTGGTGGGCATCACGTGATGTCCTTCATGGACCTATGTTTTTGTGTTTTTGTTTTCTTTTGTCTTTCTGTCTGTTTTCTGTTTTCTTTGGACCTGGCCCTCCATCCCTCCCATTGATCCTCTGCCGGTCCACCACCCAAATATAACTTGAAACATGTGGATAAAAGGTTTCTGCCCAATGCGACCATGAAGTACAGCTTGGCAGCACTGCATCTCCATCAATGAGAAAGTCTAGTTTATTATGCAAAGCTTTTAAGGTTAACTGTTGTTTTATGAATTGCAACACTCGTTACAACCTGTCAAACCTAAGTCCATTTCCAATACTTTTTAACCTAAATTAATTTGTTAAAGATTACTTTTTAGTTTTTTACTAAAATTGACTAAAACTTGACTAAAACCTTTTTGCGTTTTCGTCGACTAAAACTTGACTAAAACCTTTTTGTATTTTTGTCGACTAAAACTTGACTAAAACTATGAAGTTTATAAGTGACTAAAATGTGACTAAAACTAAAAAGCATTTTAGTCCAAAAGACTAAGACTAAGACTAAAACTAAAAGTGCTGCCAAAAACAACACTGCTTCTTGCTTGAATGACTGGTGTCCTGTTGAGCTGGCACCCTATTATTATTATATTACCAGACCTACTGCATCACTTGACCTACTGCAGTTTGCCTACTGCTAAAACTGCTTCACAGATAATGCAATTGCCTTCACCCTGCACCCTGGTAGACATGATCACCAACGATGATGTATCAGCCTACAAATAAGAGGTGTGCACCCTGACTAACTGGTGCCATAACAACAACCTCTCTCTGAGCATCAAGAAATCCAAAGAGCTGGTGGTGGATTTCATGAGATGGATCAGTGAGCACCCTCCCGCCACCATCGACGGGACTCCGGTGGAGCGGGTCAGCAGCTTCAAGTTACTCGGCATTCACATCATTACCTGGACTACTCACACACAGTCAGTAGTGATGAAGGTCCACCTGCATCTCTTCTTCCTCAGGCGACTGAAGAAATTTAGTCTGAGCTCAAAAATCCTCAGACAGTTCCACAGTTGCACTGTGGAGAGCATCCTGACTGGCTGCATCACCACCAGGTACGTGAATTGCACTGCTTTCAACTGGAAAGTCATGTAGAGGTGAGCTTACCTCCCTCCAGGACATATACACCCAGATATATGTGAGGAAAGCATGGAAGATCATCAGATACTCCTGCCACCTGAGCCACAAATTCTTCTCACAGCTACCATCTGGCAGATGGTACCACAGCATCAGGACCCAAACCAGGAGAATGCGAGACAGCTTCTTCTTGCAGGCCATCAGACTACTGAACTCCAGATAGCAAAACAATAATCACACTTTGTGATTTATCATTTTGATATTCAATAATACATTCAAATCCCAATCTTCCACAAAGCCCAAATCAGTTTCAAAGTACTAAATTAAACTATTAATACAAAGAGGCAAAATTGGTTGTTTAGACATATCAGTACACTGAGAGGAAATGTCTAAATTTCCAAACAGACAGTAATTGTTTTCAGACACTAAAATGACATTTGATGTGTTAGCAGAGTGCCAAAGGAATTCAGGTACAATTTTAAATAAACAAAAATCGATGTGTCCACAGCCTCAAACTGTGATTCCTGACTTTTCTGAGAATTTATAATATACTTTTCTCCACTAGCAGCATTCTCGGAGGAGTTCATACCATTATCTCTGACAGCTTTTAGTTTTTTTTTTTCATAACTGCTGAATCTCCCACAAAGGCACCACAAAATGGATTACATGCAAAAGCCTTGTTTTAGTTGACTTGACAAATCAATAAGTCAAAGTACTAAGTCATGTTGTCAATATAACATTGCACTCTGTAAGGGTGTACTCACACTAGCCAGTTTGAACCGTGCCCGAGTGCGTTTGACCACCAAAGCGCGGTTCGTTTGACTAGTGTGAGTGCTCCAAACCGTGCCCGGGCACGGCTCGATTGGCCGGCCCTGGCCCGCTTGGAAGAGGTGGGCCAGGGCACGGTTCAGTTGGACTCGGGCGCGGTTCGCATGCAGTGTGAGCGCTAACCGTGCCGGAGCACGGAAAAGGACGCGTTGCGTCACGGTTTTGCGACGCTCCAAAACCAACATGGCAGGGAAAGGGTCGCTTTGGTCTACGGCAGAGGTGCAAAATGCATAAAAACTAAAAACTGCAAAGTCCTTGCTGCACTTCAGCTGGTACCTTGCAAACATCCTCATACGAGCAGCACGATTACGTGAAAATTTTCGCGCCACTAAGGCGACACATCTGTTTAACTGTGAGACGCTGTGGACCAAACGACACAAAATTATCCACAAAGAAAACAGAGCGATGGACTCCATTGTGTTCAGAGAGCGCCGCTCTTCCTGTTTATCCCGAAACCGTCGCACCATAATGACGTAAGCGTGCTCCGGCACGAATGCTGAAACCCTATATGTGAGTGCAGGCCAGAGGGGGAGTGGGGAGGGGGGACAATCGTACTCTGGCCCGGTTCATGGCAACTGTGCCTAGTGTGAGTACACCCTCAGTATTACTTAATATAAACTATGGCAACAGTTTGGATAACAGTAATTGTATTGAAATGCAATTCTTATGCATGCCATATATATATAAAAAAATTCCCAAAAGGAGGTTTTTGTAAAAGTGTTTTGAATTGATCTCACTAGTGTTCTCTAGTCAGGGGAATAGTCTTTGTATTTGACAGGTTTGTGTATCATCTGAGACCAAAGTTTGAGTCTGACAAAAGAGAACATGTATTTGACTCATCTATTTGATTTTGACCTGAAAATTTTAAGTTTGCACAATTCAATTTAATTAAATTCAGTTAATTTGTATAGGGATTTTTATGATACAAATCATTGCAAAGCAACTTTAGAAAATTAAGTTTCTACAATATTTAGTAGTTAGTTATCAGTTAAGTGACTGTCAGTTTATGTGCGTATGGCAAATATGTATGGAAAATCAATTAAAGATGTAATCAAACAGAAGATGAACAATATTAACAGCAATTATTATATGATGCAATCAAAATTATAGAAAGAAATTTGGTAGTTCTTTATGTTGTTTCAGGGTTAGCATCACCTGGGGTCCTCTGTAGGGTTGGCATCATCTTTTCTCAGCCCAAGCTAAAGAATAATCATGTACATTTGATCAGATATAACTGCAGTCCAAAATTATGAGATGCATTATTTGAATGCTTAGCCAAAGAGATGTGTTTTTAATCTAGATTTAAATTAAAAAGGAACACAGAGCCGAGAATAATCGAAAGAGTCATTATTAATTCAACATTAGGTTAAATCCAACATGGAAACAGGAGGAACACACACGTACTTGGCTGGTAGACCAGACAAAACAGAAATGAAATGACTAGGGTTTTTAAAGGCAGAATAATGCATAATAACCCTGACACTTATAGGTAAGTAATAATATTTTGGAACTGATATGGAACTTAATCGGTAGCCAGTGCAGAGACTGTAGAATTGGGGTAATATGGTCATATTTTCTTGAACTAGTAAGGACTCTAGCTGCTGCATTTTGGACTACCTGTGTCTTGTTTATTGAAGAAGCAGGACAACCACCTAGCAGTGCATTATAAAAGTCCAGTCTTGAGGCCATGAATGCATGAATCAGCTTTTTTGCATCAGATAAAGGGTAATACATTTTGTAGCTTGGCAATGTTTCTAAGATGGAAGAATGCTGTTTTTGTAAAATGGGAATTATGGTTTTCAAAAGACAAGTTGCTGTCTAATATAACACCCATATTTTTGACTGTAGAGGAAGTAACAGTACATCCTTCTAGTTGCAAATTGTAATGTATGAGATTCTGTGTACTGTTTTTTGGTCTGATAAGTCTACTAATCACGTATTTTCTAATAATATTATCAAGGAGCAACATATATTGAAAATAACAGAGGACCTAGGACAGATCCTTGTGGCACTCCATATTTTACTGGTGATGAATGAGATGACTCCCTATTTAAATAAAAAAAGTTGTAGCGATCAGACTGGTAGGATCTAAACCATCTTAAAACCTGCCCTTGTATACCTGTAGATTTGTAATTGATCTATGAGTATGTCATGGTCTATGGTTTCAAACGCAGCACAAAGATCAAGTAAACATGTCAATGAGATGCACCCTTGATCTAACGCAAGAATCAAGTCATATGTCATTTTAACAAGTGTAGTGTATGTGCTATGGTGGTGCCTGACTAAAAATCTTCATAAAGATCTTTTTTTTTTTTTTTTTTTTTACAGAAAGGAGCACAATTGAGCAGACACAACTTTTTCTAACAGTTTTGACGTAAATGGAAGATTTGAAATGGTTCTAGAATTTGCTAGGATCTAATTGTGGTTTCTTAGTAAGATGCTTAATAACCACCAGCTTGAATGGTTTTGGGACGTGACCTAAAGATAACGATGAGTTAATAATATTGAGAAGCGGTTCTTCTTCTACAGGTAACAACTCTTTCAGAAATGTAGTGGGTACAGGATCTAATAAACATGTTGTTGGTTTAGATGCAGTGATAAGTTTATTTAGCTCTTAGTATTCTATAGAAGTAAAGCACTGCAGGTTACTTTTGGGTGAAACTGAAGTATTAGACGCTTTAGAATCTACATTTGTTATTGTATTTCTGATATTATCTGTTTCATCAATAAATAAACTGTGAGGGAATATTTAAATCAGGTGGTGGGTGGTGTCTGTTTATTTGCTAATCTAGTTACTGTGATATATAAAAACCTTGGATTGTTTTGGTTATTTTCTATGAGTTTGTAGATATGCTTGGCCCTGGCAGTTTTTAGAGCCTGTCTATAGCTGGACATACCGTTTTTCCATGCGATTAAAAACATTTCCAAGTTAGTTTTTCTCCATTTGCGCTCAAGACTACAAGTTTCTTTCTTGAGAGAGTGTGTATTACTGTTATATCATGGCACAGTAGGTTTTTCTCTAACCTTTTTCAATTTGATGGGGGCAACATCTTCTAATGTATTAGAGAAAATAGTGCCCATGTTGACAGTCATTTCATCTAGTTCATGTGTATTTATGGGTACACAGAGCAGTTGAGATAAATCAGGCAGGTTATTTGCAAATCTGTCATTATTGGCTGGAACAATTGCTCTGCCTAGATATTAACGCAGAGGCATATAGTTAATATACAATATCTATATCAGTAAGATCGATTCCATGTGATATAATTAAATCTAGCATATGATTAAAACGAGAAGTGGGCCCAGTGACATTTTGCTTGACTCCAAAAGAGTTTATTAGGCCAGTAAATGCAAGTCCTAATGCATAATTTGTATTATCAAAGTGAATGTCAAATTTCCGACAATTTTCACTTTATCAACGGTAACCAATAGGTCTGTTGTGAGAAAATGGTCAATTGTTTTTTGAATGTTGTGTGAGCCATAGAGAAATACTGTGACAAATATATGCAATTATATGAAATTTATTGCAAATAATGTGATCAGAAATTTTACTTATCAGTTGATTCTCTGTTTTATTTATTCTATTCAGTCATTGTCAGTATATTTCTGTATTCAGAAATTCACTGACAATAAACACTGTCATTAGCAAAAGGGCAAAAAGTGCAAATGCTGGGCTAAGGCTAAACGTCTCTGGATTTTACCAGTAAATTAATTCTGGAATAATTTAATCATTTAAGCTCCCATTAAGGCGGAGAAATCGCTTGCTCTCACTCAAACACACATTCTCACAAATACCCTAGGTAGTTGTGTGTGCGCTGAGGGTTAGAAGCATTTGACACTGAACTGAAGTGAGAGGATAGGGAATTTGAGGATGAATCCTGCGGTCACAGACCTACGAGTGGTGCATACAATTAGGTATCATTAGTACATAGATGGGAGAGTGAACACATGTAATCTCGTGTATATATACCGACAGTAGATGGAAGGCTTGAAGGAATTTAATGTATTGCTTGGACAGGGGTTTCATTAAGACACACAGGAGACACTGTGAGAGGAGGTTCACTGAATCACAATGAACTATGAACAATTAACTCACTCAATAACTTACCAGAGGAGAATGTTATTGATCATAGTTTGTCCTTTCATAACAAGTTCCTTAAACGTATCAGCTCAATCAGATGTTTCTCCTAGGAACTGCAAAAATAGATTTTCTGATGATCAAAATTAAATTCAGTAAATGTTTCTAATCATGAAAAAAGAGGGTTCAATATCTCAACATGTAAGACTGAATGGACCAAAATCTAATTTTATTTAATTTTTGTTTGTTTGGTTGTTTGTTTTTTCAATGATAATCCTTCACAAAAACCTTACAAAATGTAAAAAAAATAAAATAAAATAAAAACATAAATAAAATAAAAAACACGAAGGTGGGGATATCATTATGTGCACATTTGACCATTATGTTCTTCCTTTTGAAATGTAATTTTTAAACAAACAATATCTTCAAATCACATATTTTATCATCAAAAACCTTAAAGGACAGGCAACTGAAAAAAGGCATTAACTGTTGTAAGTTAATAACTGCCAATGTATGTTTTAATATCTATTTATGATAAAAATACCTTCGTGAATTATGATCTTGAAAGCTCACTGAAATGTTCTCTCTTTTTCAAACAAATTGACTGTTTAAGCAAATGTCTTTGTTTTAGTGCAGATGATTGGTGAGCGTTTGGTAGACTAGGTCTGGGTGATTTTCAATTCTCTGAGAAAAAAGCAGACGGCTATGAGCATGCTTCATTGCTTGGTTGGTTTTCAATATCCTGTTGGCAGATACTGATGTATTTTAACACAGATTTATTTTTTATCAACTGATGTAAGCTGTCATTTAACCTCCACATAAACAGAAAACAGATCCCAGAACATCAGCCTGCAGGGGAAATGACCAGGAATAAATGCAGACACAACACAATCTTACTCAATAGGTGTGCAACAGTGTCTTTTATACTGTGATAGTACAAGTATCTATCTATAAGGACAAGACAGAAAATCAACACAAACAGATTTGTCAGTCGGCGGTTAGTGGTGTGCCCTCCTTCCGATGCTACTGTATGAATAACTTGAAAAAAAGTGTGTGCACTTGTACAGCTATCTTTGTTCGAGCCAGTTTGAGTTTTAGACCATTGGAGTGAGGACAATCTTGTAAAGTGAGGATATTTATATATATATAACCCTCTGTTTGAGGGTTTTAGGACTTGGTTTTAGGGGTCAGGTTATAATTGGGTAAAGAGTAGGTTTAGGGTAAGGAGCTAGAGATTGCATTGTGTCAGTGTATGTCCTCACAAAGATAGTTGTGTGTGTGTTTCTTTTTTAATAATAATAAACACGTTTAAAAAAAAAACATTGCTTATTAATATTTTAAAAACCTTTACACTGCAAGTCAAAGACATGCGGTCTAACTAATATGCAAGGCTATACATAAAATCATAAAACAGGAAATGATTTCATAAACAACATCTAGTCAGTAATCTCTTAAAATATTATTGAGATACCTGCCATTTAAAGGGTCTGTGACTTTTCGGCTACTGATACATTCTGTAAGCTAGAATCACATCAAGCAAATCACCTTATTCACAGAGTTGCCATGTTGATAGTACAAGCTAAGGAACATGCAACATGGCTGATTCCCATGATTCCTCTTGCATACTGTAGTTATAGATAGCAATATAATTACTTCTCCATAATGTGTTATGTTTCAATGTTGTTGAATAATGGTGAGAATGACCTATTATCTATGTACTCTGACTCTAGAGCATGCTTTCTTTACATCCAGCAATTCATTAATGGCTTCAGTGTGCACATGAGTACATAGGAAATGCTAATCTTGTATTATTGACACACCATATTCCTAGTTAATGCTGTACAGTTGCTTTGACACAATCTGTATTGTTAAAAGTGCTATATAAATAAAGGTGACTCGACTTGACTGTTTAAGTCTACATTAAATTACTATTTACAAACAGATGTTCCACAGAGATGCTTCTGGGTTCTTTTGGCACCCTTGAAAAGAGCCGGTTTGCATAAGCGCTTGATTCAAACTGAGTGAGAATTTACCAAAAAGTGCTGTGTGGGAGATTTAAACAGATTGTTGAAGAAGATATGAGCTTTCCATCAACTCGAGATTTGACACAAATTATGATTATTTTGATTATGATCCAATTCAGTTCACAGATCCAGTTTTATCATGCCCACCTCTGCTTTAATACGAGCAAATGCACTGTGGCTGCTGTCAGTAGATGTACATTTCTCAAAGCATCCCTCAAACCCTCAAGTCACAAATGATTGATTCAAAGTGCAAATGCACTGACAAAAACGGTATAACTGTTTATCAACAGTATGTATTAGAACTTTATGAAATAATATGCCAATAAAACAAATATTTCAGTATTGACCAAATTCACCATGTATTTTGAATGTATAATACATCCAGCAGTGATCAAGGTTTAGAATTGTTGCTTTCTACATTTAAACGATAGTTCACTCAAGAAGAAAAAAACAAAAACATTCTATCATCATTTACTAACCCTCAACGTCATTCTGAACCTGTAAGACTTTTTATCCCTTTCTTTGAACATGAAAGATAATATTGAACAATAGATTTGTTTTTGTCAACAAAATTAAATTCACTGACAAAATTCAATGATATCCAAAATAACACAATACATACATTATATATATATATATGTATAATGTTCCACAGAAGAAAAATACTAAATAATATTTAAACAAATAGCAGTGGACAGCTCATTTTAGGGCCCAGTTTATGGCAGAGCCCCTCTCTGACCACAATAGTGAACAAAGATTTGCTACATTTCAATTGGATCTTGGTGGACTAACATAAGCAAACTGTCAAACTGCATCAGATAAAACAGCCAGACACCTCTTAGAGGGCAAAAAGACCACCCCTGGTACCAAGCCTGAGAAGGACAGGACTTCTGATTGGTCAAAATGCAGTTTCTGCCCTTCACCCAACAACATTTACAACATTCCTAAGGTTTGGCCTCCGACTGCAATAAAAATTCCTTAGGACCTCCAGGATGCAGCAGCAGTGGGGGAAACAAAAAGAGATCACACAGGTCCATCCATATCCATTCAAGTGTGTTGTCAAACCTTAAAACTGATGCAAACTACAACACACCCTTTTTATACTTATTAGGAGAAATAAGTATTTTCAGTGACAGCTATGCCTATGTAGCCTGACTACGTCAGACTTCCTACTTAAGCAAAGTGAAGTAGCAGAGTCTGGTATTACCAGGCTAATGCCTATGTGTACTGCAACATCTTACACAAACAGAGCTGCAAATGGACAATTGAAAGAATGCATTGACAGTTCAATCTTTTTCCATTATATTTGGACTTAACCCTCTGGAGTCTAAGGGTATTTTTGGGGCCTTGAGAAGTTTTGTCATGCCCTGACATTTGTGCTTTTTTCAGTTTCTTATAAATATCTAAATGGGTAAAGTCTAATATCACTGTAATCAGCACAAACTGGGCTATAATAATATGTGAAACCCATGCATGTACATGATTGTATTTTTGAGAAAAAAAATGTTATGCATGGTTAGTGAAAAACTAAAAATGTTAAATCACTTGAATAAGGGAATAAAACACATACATAAAATTGGTTGCCGGAAAAGTTGAGAACTGGAGCTTGTAGCCTAGAATTTTTCTTTCTGAATGATGTGAAAATCATCTTGTTTACTCACTCACAGAAAACAATATATTGATTTAAATTTTCTAAAACACTTTTTGTTGGTAAAAGTCATATGCGAGTAGGCGTTAACTATCATGAATATCATTGTGATTTACACCTGAGAAGACAAAGGCCTGCATAATGAGCTGCATAATGAGCCTCTCATTCAACTGTGCCACTGTGAGGGAGGACTTACAAGAAAGAGAACAAAATAAAAGTATATAATTTTATGTTTGTAGTTTATTAAGAATATATTTAATTATCCCACAACATAATTTAATATCCACTTGGGGGAGCAGTTAAACAGTTTATTAGGAACAATCAAAGCTGACTTTCAAATTTTTTGGCATCCTTTCTCTAGTCACACAATCCTTCAGAAATCCTTTTAACAATCTTATTTTCTACCAAATAAACCCCATTTATTATCATCATCATTATTATTATTATTAATGTTGAAAAGAGCTGATAATATTTTTCAGGTTTTTTTAGGGGGAATAAATCGAAAGAACTGCATTGTTTTTACATTTGTTAGAGTTATCTCTATTTGTCAAATTTATATTATTTACATCAAGCTTTTGAATGGTATAGTATTGTATATTGTTATTGAAACTTCATAATGTTTCACTTGATTATACATTTAGTCAGGAATTATAGTTTGGAAAAAGTATTTGGAAAAAGTCTAACTAGTAAAATGTTTACACGTTATGTGAAAACTAGTACAAATAAATAAAGAGAGACTTACTCTGTTTATGATCTCTGCTGAATAAAGTGCTTCATTCTTTTTTCTGAGGAAATCCATTTCTCAAATCCTCAACCACATCACATCTTTTTGGGGCGAATTATGTCTTAGTCCTCTCATCGCGAAGCAAACAGTAAAATAAAATAAAAACTTGAAGAATAGTCTGGCTGCTTTTTCTTCTGTGTGGGCGTATTCAAGCCGCGCGCTTCAGTTTGAATCTGAATAGCGCGTTCAGCGCGGGGGCGTGGTCACATTAAATATAATGAGCGGAGATATGAAAAATAGACATCGCGTTGTTTTCATATGGATTACTTTATCTGAGAATATTTGTTTTCGGCAGCACTTGTTTAGTTTAAAAGTAGACATTCCAGGCTTTCTATAGATATCTCTCTCATGTCTCTTCGTTGAGTATTCACGGAGTTACAGTTCATTTTAATGAAATGTTTGTACATGACGATCAGCGGAGACAAAGACTGTAGACAGCGCACCTTGTTTGTTATCTTTATTTTATAAGTGCACAAAGGTTTTTTGTTATTATGTCTGTATCCAAAAAAAACTAGACCCTTTACAGATTCGATTGATGTATTGCTCTTATCTGTACGATTAAAACTGAGAGTGTAATTTAAGTTCTTTTTGGGGTTATCAGGTGAAAATGACTCAAAACGCATATATGCGTTAATCGACTCGAAAGGGTTAATGTGTTAAAAACACTGCCAAAGGTATTCTGGTTGTAGTTTGGAAAGTGAATAATGCATCGGTAAAACTTTTACTGAAACTTTTTTAGAGTCTTTTTTTAAGAACGTTTTGTTGTTATTGTTGTTGTTTTTCTAATGATTTGTAAACATTTATGAAAATTTGCAAATGATGAATATTTTCCACTTTAGATTGGATACTTCAAAAACATGAACAAATAATAAATATATAATTTGTTAAGATGTGTAAATAGAGGTCTACACAACAAACAAAGACCAACAAATGAAGATCATATAAACTGACACGTTTACTGACCTTTGTATGCATTTCAATTTACATTCAATAATCATATGTTAATAATGTTTATTAAGTTTGTTAGTAAACATTTACAAGAACATAATCTCAAATTTTCAGCTATGTTAATTTATATTAACTAATGATCTGTTAAGCATTTACAGATGGTTTATAAATGAAAATTCTTATAAAGTGTTACCATCTTTTGGTAATATAATTTATTGTATTACATTTGTGTCTTCCTTGTGGTGATAGAGGTTCTACAGGTTAGATATCCCACCAATCTTTCTTATCTGATGTACTCATAACCTTAAGTGACACGTCATAACATAACAAAAATCATAACGCTTTTGGTGATGTGAGTTACCATCACTACACTGTTTCTCCTCATTGGGTTGGTGAAAGCAAATTAACTACAGTATTTTGTCTGTCATTCAAAAGGGTCCTATATACATCCTGTTATAATAACCATTATTAACATTATCAGACATTATTATATTATGCTAAATGTTCATTAGAACCATAAAACTGCCCATGTCCATTACTAAAAGTTCTTTATCTGAAGAACCAAGGCTTGTTGTGTGGCATCATTTCCTTACTGATGATTTGAATTAAACTTAATTGCTTATTACTATTACTGAAAAGTGTAATATTACCCTTATTACCACTTAAAGTAATATGAAAGTGGAAAGAGGACAGTAACAAAAGTCACCAAAAAGCAAGTCTATGGTGCCAAACTGATACATTTGTTCAAATAAAACCACAAATGGCATGGAAAGAAACACAGTGGTCGCATTAAGATGCACTAAATGTAACTGCCGAGATATCTTGCAGATTGGATCGCATCCCTCTCAAAAAGAAACAGAGCATATCATTATCTAGCAAATGCCAGAAAGATGGATCCTGCTTGGAGCCAAAGCAGGCAGAAGCCCATCCATTTAGATGTGTTTTCTGATAGTTCACTGAGAGGAAACTTGCTCTGCTCTCTAGAATGCCAAAAAACGCAGCCTCTTGATCTACGGAGATAAGTATACTTTACCGGAAGTTTAATGCCTGCTTCACACAGTCACTTGCATACATATTGCCCACTAATTTTTTTTATGCAAGTCAGGGTATGAAATAGACGTATAAATCAACAGAGTCATCTAGCGCAAAGAAAAAGAGTCCTCCTTTCAGACAGGATGGATGAGGTGGCGTTCCTGATGGATATGATTCTGCTGGTGGCCATGGAAACTGCCGCCTTCTGTGTCCCAGCCTGGTTTTTGTTCAGAGAGCAGCTTCCTTTACATACATCATGATTTTATTTAATGATCAGAGGCCTTTTTGAAAACAAAAGTCTTACTGATAGGAAAGTAATTTGACTTGGTGCTGATCTTTTATGAAAAGATCATCTGATAATTTTCCAGTTGCTTTCTAAACGACCTATTCATTTTTTAGAGGTTAACATGTTCTAAAGGGCTCAGGATTTAAATAATCTTCAGGGTTTAAACACTTTTTTTATTGTACAATCAAATAGCTTTGGGGTTTAAATAGTACTGACTGTTAAGACATCTTGAGATTCAACAAAGAGCAATGAAGAAAATTAATGAACATGGTTCTATTCCTCATGATGTCTTACAAATCACATGACACAAGTTGTTACGGTCAGCTCAAAACTGCAACAAAAATGACGAAAACCAAACCAAAAACGTATAATGAAGAATATTTTTTATTACATAATTCTAGGGGTTTACATTTAAAACTAACACAATTTAATTTCTGACGACAGATCCACAAACAACGCGCGATCAAGCGGCAGCATGGGATGATGTCACTTCCCACGTGCCTCGACCCACGTCTCAGAGGCACTTTTATTCATACGTCCCGATCTATAACAGGTGTTGTTCATTACGCCATCACCTAGGAGAAATCACAAGAGAAAACAAAAAACCCACACACCCTTACACCATAACACCTCCCCCTTTAAGATAGAGGATCCTTGTAAAGGACCTATATTAAATCAGAAAAAATAAGGGTTACAATGCACCAGATGTTCTCAAAATGGCCTCACTTGTAACTGGAACCACGGCAACTCTCGGCACCTACAAAAACAAGTCAGTCACAGTCATACAAGTTTTTAAATCAGGGTATCCAGATTCTCACATGGAGCCCGAGACAAGGCATCAGCCAACACTCTCGACACCCCTTATGTGTCGAATCTCTAATGGATAAGGCTGCAGAAAAAGAGACCAGCGTATAAGGCGCTGATTTGGGCTCTGCAAAGAATGTAAAAAGGTAAGTGGATTGTGGTCTGAAAACACCACAATCGGAAAAGTGCCACTTGTCAAATAAACTTCAAAAAACTGCAAAGCCCAGATCAATGCCAATGCCTCCTTTTCAATAGTAGAATAATGCAACTGGTGAGCCTTAAACTTCCTGGAGAAATAACAAACTGGTCTTTCTATTCCATGTTCATCAGTTTGTAATAAGACAGCTCCGGCCCCAACTTGACTGGCATCAACCTGAATCTGGAATGGGTATCCAATCCGAGGCGCAGCCAAAACAGGTGCCGTACTAAGCAACAGTTTGACATTGTCAAATGCTTGTTTACATTGCAAGGACCACTCAAATTTCACACTCTTCTTCAATAAATTGGTCAGGGGGGCTACCACTGAAGAAAAATTTGAACAAAAACTCCTGTAATAGCCCACCATTCCCAAAAACCGCATAAGCTCTCGTTTTGTATTTGGTGGCGGAAAATTATCTATTGCCAGTACCTTAGCTCGCACAGGACGTACATTTCCCTGCCCAACTACTTTCCCCAAATAAGTCACAGTCGCCTTGGCCAACTCACACTTGGCCAAGTTGACTGTGAGCTTAGCTTCAGCTAATCGCTCAAAAAGTGCTCGAATACGTACAATGTGTTGTTCCCATGAATCACTATACACAACCACATCATCTAAGTAAACAGCACATCCATCCAAACCAGAAGTTACACGGTTCATTAAGCGTTGGAAAGTAGCTGGTGCATTTCGAAGGCCAAAACTCATTACTGAATAAGAATATAGTCCAGAAGGAGTAATAAATGAAGCAATCTCCTGTGCACGAGTGGTTAAAGGCACTTGCCAATATCCTTTGAGTAAATCAAATTTACTAACATACAAAGCAGAGCCAACCGCATCTACACAATCTTCCATCCTGGGCAAAGGGAACGAATCTGGTTTTGTAATATTGTTAAGCTTCCGATAGTCAGTACAGAATCGGTACGTACCATCTGGCTTTCCCACCAATAAACAAGGTGATGCCCAACTTGAAAAGGAAGGTTTAGCGATGTTATTCTCAATCATGTATTTTATTTCAGACTCAAGATGGCATTGTTTTTCCAAAGAAACCCGATAAAAATGCTGGCGTATTGGCTTGGCGTCACCAACATCTATATCATGTTCTATCACATTAGTACGCGAAGGAGAATCTGAAAATAACATAGGAAAATCTGAAATTAAAGACAATTCATCTCTCTGCTTAAAAGGCAAGTGTTTAACAAACTCATCCAGTTTCTTTAAGGTTTCAGAATTGTTAAGCCGAGGCTGTAAAATACCATCCTCGGGTACCATAACATCCTCAGCCATTTCAGTCACAGAAGATGCTATGGCCACAGCAGCTGGAGCCCTCTCGGACTCACTAAAACGAGAGTAAAAAGGTTTTAACAAATTTACATGGCACAGCTGTGAATGTCGCTTCCGCTCAGGAGTTGAAATCAAATAATTCTGCTCTGAAACTTGACGTACAACTGTATAGGGACCCAAAAACTTTGCACAAAATGGAGAGGTAGGAAGAGGCAACAGAGCTAACACCTGGTCACCTGGACAAAACACACGAGACTCTGTGTTCCTATCAAACAACCGCTTCATCTTCTTTTGCTTATTCAGCAAATTTTCTTTAGCCATTTGACCAGCCAAAAATAACCGACGCCTGAAACCCTCTACATATTGTAGCAAACCCTGAGGTGGGTCAGATACTTCCTTTAATCCATCATGAAGTAAAGCCAATGGTCCACGCACTTTATGACCAAAGACTAACTGGTTGGGACTAAAACCCAAACTATCCTGAACCACCTCACGAGCTGCCAACATTAACCAGGGCAACCCCTCCTCCCAATCACCCTTTAACTCAACACAATAAGCCCGCAGCAACGACTTCAAAGTTTGGTGGAAGCGTTCCAAAGCCCCTTGACTTTGTGGATGGTAAGCACTAGACTGATTTTGCTTCACACCAAGTTGCTGCAACACTTCCTTAAACATATGCGAAGTAAAATTGGATCCCTGGTCACTTTGAATAACTCTTGGAATCCCAAACACAGAAATAAACTGTGTCATAGCTTTAACAATAGCACGGGTAGTGATTGAACGAAGTGGATAGGCAGCTGGATATCTAGTGTTCTGGCACATTACAGTAAGAAGATATACACTTCCTGACTTAGATGGAGATAATGGACCCACACAGTCTATAATCAGATGTTGAAACGGTGTATCAATTACAGGTATGGGATATAACGGTGCCGGTTTAAGGCACTGATTTGGCTTCCCCGTAAGCTGACAGGTTGAACAGGTTTTAATAAACCTCCTTACATCTTTCTTTAACTGTGGCCAATAAAAATAACGCAACAAATGATTGTACGTTTTATTAACCCCAAGATGCCCCACAACATCTCCATGTGCCCAACGCAACACAGTATCTCGAAGAGACATTGGCACAACAACCTGTTCATAAGGCTCACCTATGGGTACTTCCCTACCAGATAGCCATTTTCTTAACAGAAGACCATCCTCAACAAAACCACTCATTGCACTCTCTACCTCTTCCGGAGCTAGCACTTCAGAAAACATTTTTTTCAGACTGGGGTCCTCCCTTTGTGCCACCACCAACTCCTGACGAGAGACTGTAGGGAAAAGAAGAGAAAGATTAGGAAACACTTTCCTTCTATCCCTAATCTGTCTAGGTTCCTTATCCTGATTTTCAACAACAATTTTACTCATTGCCCGAGTAACAGCACACGTTACGAACACATCAGGAAACTGTTTATCAACATCCACCTGTTCAAGTGAAGGAGAATCTGTTACAATAGGTGGGGGTGGTACATCCCTCCATACTCGACCTCCAGCCAAATTATTTCCCAAGATTACAGCAATGCCCTCCACTGGTAAAGAGGGTCGCACACCTACTACAACTTGACCAGTAATCAATTCAGATTCAAGTACCATAGTGTGCAAAGGTACAGACAACACTTGTAAACCAATTCCTTTTATCAATACCTCACTCCCAGTACTGGAACTCTCTGAAAATGGTAATACGGACTCCAAAATAAAGGTCTCTGAAGCACCAGTATCCCTAAGGATTTTAACTGGAATTTTCTCATCACTCCCAACCAGAGACACAGAACCATCAGTAATAAAATGAGCATAACTCAACTTTTCATCACTACACAACACCAAATTACCTTGAGCAGTATTTACATCAACCCCCTCAACTACCTTAGTAACCGAGGAAGCAGCAAGAGCAGGTTTTAGATCAGATTTAGTACAGTTCATTTTTGCCTTAAGGGCTGGACAATCTTTTTTCCAATGTCCCTTATTTAAGCAATAAGCACACTGATCACTCTTGTCACCAAAAGCTCTTAACTTTTTCTCAGATTTTACATTAGCAGGCAAAGATGGAACCTCCACTGAAACATTGTCCACAGAGCTATTTGGACGACGCCAATTAGCTCTTTTTACATCTTTATGGGTCAACACATATTCATCGGCTAACACAGCAGCAGCCTCTGCACTCTGAACGTTTCGCTCTGTTAAATAAACAGACAAATTTTCTGGCAAAGTATTTCTAAACTGTTCCAACAACAACAACTCACAAAGAGAATCAAAATCCTCTACCTGTGAGCCTGAGCGCCAACGATCAAATTGAATCCTTAGCTCCCTTGCAAATTCAGTAAATGTTTGTTGTGCCCCTTTTCTTAAAGCTCGAAATCGTTGCCTATAGGCCTCTGGAACCAACTCATAGGCTTTTAGCACGATTTCTTTCACTTTACTATAAATCTGACTGTCCCTAACATTAAGAGTGGAATACGCTCTTTGAGCTTTACCATAAAACACACATTGTAACAGAAGCGTCTGCTCAGAATCCTCCCACCCCATAAGACCTGCCAACCGCTCAAATAAATTAAAGTAAGTATCCAAATCATCATCACCGAATTTTGGCATCAATTTAAGAGCACGAGCCACATCAAAAGCTTTTGGAGTTGAACCGTAGTTTCCCAATCTACCCTCTCTAATCAGAGCAAACCTCTGAGCCTCCACATCCAACCTACGCAATTCAACTTCCTGACTCATTTTATTTTTTTCCATCTCCAAGAGCAACAACTGTTTCTGTTGTTCAAATGTAAGTGATGTAACGGTCCCTTCAGGAAATTTCTTTTTAGTCTGTTCCTGATCACCTATAAGGAGGTAAAGGGCTTCCTAATTCACATGTCAAAATGCCTAATTTTACCAGAGCAGCCTTAATGATCAGCCCCAGTCCTTCCTTTAGACTTTTGTCTTTAGTGGTAAGGGGAATTTTAAACTTGTCTGCGACCTCTAATAGCTGTTTTTTAGAAAGCTGACTAAAGCTCTCCTCAGAAGGATGTTCAAAAAACTCCGTCAATTCTAAACTCATTGTGAGACAAAAAAAAAAAAAAAAAAAAAAAAAACTATTTACAAACTCAAACTTCTCACATTTAGTGACGTTTCCCACCTACCTAACAATACTACCTCAACCCTAGACTTCGTACTTCAGCCAAGAGCTAAGTGACTTTAAGCACTCTAATACCGTCAGCGCCGACCTCTCTCGGACAAACCAAAGAGAGACAACATCTGCGGCAGTGCCCTCAGCCCAGCGTCAGCACAAAAATAACAAACTAAAATAATAAAGGGTCAACGCAAGCGTTGCTTCAGCCTAACCAGGAAAAGTCACAAATGTGAGAAGTAAACTAACACCTAACCTTGCGCTTTTCACAAAGTCCTCGTGGAACTTACAATTATCAACTGCTGATACCAGACTACACAAAAACGCTTGAGCAAAACACTTCAACCGCATAAATCAGTTTCCAAACAAATGTTAAAGTGTTTACTCACCCATCGCCATATCCTTTTCCTTTAACAGTGGGGAAAAAAAAACTCACAAACTGGCAAAAGCATCAAACTACACAAAGATCTGTCGGCAGCTTCGCGTGCAAACAGCTTAACTGCTGATAACGCAAAACAGGTGTTTCCAATTACTAACTGCTTTACAACACAAATCCAAACAAACGCACAGCTGATTTAACTCATCTATGCGAATGCGAATGCAAATTAATATAATAATATTTTCCTCTTAAAAAAAACAGAAAAGGACGAGCCCCCATTTTGTTACGGTCAGCTCAAAACTGCAACAAAAATGACGAAAACCAAACCAAAAACGTATAATGAAGAATATTTTTTATTACATAATTCTAGGGGTTTACATTTAAAACTAACACATCAATTTAATTTCTGACGACAGATCCACAAACAACGCGCGATCAAGCGGCAGCATGGGATGATGTCACTTCCCACGTGCCTCGACCCACGTCTCAGAGGCACTTTTATTCATACGTCCCCAGGGCTCTCAAGTCTCACGCATTGGGCGTGAGACTCACGCATTTCAACCCGTTCACACGCTCACACGCCACACCTTGTATTTCTCACGCAGAGACATTACGAGGACAACGCCCACCAAGTTGCGGCGCTATTTTTTTAAACAGTGAAACAGGTAACGTAGAGGAATCAAGTGAGTTCCCCGAAGGCCCTGACACGCACCTGCTAATCGAATAAAAAAAATATAGCTACCGATCAGCCAATCAGAAAATAGCATTGCTGTATCCGGGTAAGATTTTTACAGGCTCGTGTGCAACACAGATCCAGACGCTCGCTGAAGTAGGTAACGTTACGGTTACAGACTTGTCAAGACAATGACACAGATTTTCACTATATGTTTTTTTTTATCAATATATTAATTTAACATTTTTTAAAAACAGTCTAAGATATGTTTTGGTCTGATGGTTATTATGACCCCGACACGCACGCAATTTTGGCCATTATACGTGGTCGGCCGTAGCTTTGTGCCTATTATTAGCCCACTATTATTTTTTTATTGCCAAAGTTACACGTTGAAGAGGATGCGGGGCTACTCTGACAGTTTTATATAAGAGACTTCTATAATAGGCCTATCCATAATACTTGTATGGCAGTATCCATAATAGTTTAAAAAAAAAAAAAAAATTTCTTTCCTTTTATTTTTACTGCACCTCATCCTGGTCCCCATTTTCAAAACGTTTTGCCTAGGCTATTTCATTATATTTTATCCAATGTATAATATTGATTATTGCATTCGTCTATTTCAAAGATGTCAGGGAAGAGGCAAAGGAGCAATCTTTCATGCTTTGTTCTAAAAGATCTGGGCCCGTATTCATAAAGAATCTTAATGCAAAAAGTAGTTCCTAGTGACAAAATTCTAAGAAAATTCTTAGAAATGTGGGCGTTTACTTTTAAAATTAAAGAAAAAAATCCTAGTAAAGAAAAAAGTAATTCAGAAAGCATCTTATCCCTTAAAAGAGGTCTTAAGGTAAAATTTGTTATGAGCACAGACGAGGACTTTTAAGAGGCTTAAGAGTTTCTTTAGCAGAGGAGAAAATGGCAGAAAGATGAAGAGGCAGAAGAAATGTGTTGCAGACAATGGATGACTGTGAGTTAATAAGACGGTATAGATTATATAATAATTTAATATAATATAATTTAATATATAAATTAAAGTAATCACTACATTACAATATTTGGCAACTGGGAACATGCAACAATGCAATAGTGATGATTTGGGTCTGTCACAACCTTCTGTAAGCAGAGTGATCACACAAACAATTACAGCACTTTCAGAACATCTTATTGTGTCGCAGTTCATTTCGTTTCCACTGGACATTCCCACCTTGCAAGCTCAAAAAACTGCATTTATGAATATAGCAGGCTTAGGTGCGCACAAGCAGGGGGAATGAACCGTTAATAGTTTGTCCCATGTCTGCTTCTTGTCCCTTGCTGTGTCTGAATTTTCCTTTAAGAATGGCCTTGTGTTCATCCATTAACTGGGCTAACAGTAAACACTGTTCCTCTGTCCAGTTTGGCTTTCTCGCTCTTCTTGGCTTTGATTCCATGTTTGATACATTAAAACCAACACTCAAACCGCCACTTAAATAGGACAGCAATCACTGTAACTGGAAAGAGTGGAACAATTTTTATCATTCTAAGCCAATCAAATACCTTATAGGAAATTAAAAGCATGGTAAATAAAAAAATAGAATTCATATACACACATATAATGTGTGTGTGTGTGTGTGTGTGTGTGTGTGTGTGTGTGAGAGAGAGAGAGAGAGAGAGAACGGTCAAATAGGAAAAATTACGCATGTAAATTTAAAGTGAGGATTAGAATAGACCCTATACTTAAAATCACTCTTTTTTTTCCTTCTTGGACAACCAGCCAATCAGAGTCTTCAAAAGATTGTGTCATACATAGCAACCGGTTCAACCCCGCCTCCTCACTAAGATAAACGTTTTTGTCTTTTCCTTACTCAGAGTTGCTCTCAGATCGGTCCCGAATCGCTTTTAAGCTAAGACTCCTACGTAAAAGTTTTTAAGCTAAATTAAGAGTTTTCTGAGAGGATTCTTAGAATCTTTATGAATGCGGGCCCAGCTCCCTAAAAAGGTGGCTAGGTCAGAGGAGGAGGCTGTGGAGAATACAGTAGGGGAGGGAGTTAGGGTGCCAGTAGAGGATGGGTGCATGGAAGAGACTGTGGAGGACCATAGAGGAAACAGTGGAGAACCCACTGGAAACAGGGAAAAAGAGAGGGTTATGTAGAGCAGCCACCTGTAGGTGTTCCTTTAAGAAGGAGTGGTCAACCCGATCACCAATCAATCACAATGGGAACCACCAGCTCTTTTTACTGGTGCTTAGTCTGCAGACAAGATAACTCCTGTGTCCATCAAGGTGTGAGGGACATAAGCAGGGAGGCTTTCTAAAATAGCTGCATTAGTGTTAGTGCTTGCTCATTCAAATACCTATGCTGAGAGGGTTTTCTCCATGGTGGGATTAAACAAGACCTAAACCAGGAACAGTTTAGCACTTGATGGAACTGTGAAAAATGGCTGGCCTGGAACCACAGTGATTCAAATGGGAGCCACCAACCCCTGGCCTCAAAACCAGCTACCAACACCTACTATAAACAGCACTGACCATTTTTTCTCTCTCTCTCTCTCACACACACACACAAATAAATGCTGAATTAAATAAATATTATTTTATTTGTAAGAATATGTGTCATTTATGAGATCAGACACCCGTCCCCATCAAACCCCTGCCGCCATCGCGACCGCGGGCAAAATCTCACTCTGAACTCAGTTCAAAACTTGAGAGCCCTGCGTCCCGATCTATAACAGGTGTTGTTCATTACGCCATCACCTAGGAGAAATCACAAGAGAAAACAAAAAACCCACACACCCTTACACCATAACACAAGTAAACTCTAACTTGCTGCCTGGAAACTAATGAAATAAAAAGAGCAACAACAAAAAATGCTGTGTAAGTCAAATTGAGCAATACCCAAGGGCGTAAAAGCATGTGTTTAAATGTGAGGCGTCTGTCAACTGTAAGCTCTGGCATATGTCAAACTATGATCTTAATGTGGCTTTGGAGGCTTTTATTAAATGGTTCATGGGTATTTTAACACTTAGTACCCTGTGTGGAGTTACATCCTGATTATAGCGCGACAGTGTATAACCCCTGGCAACACATCAGAGGAATGACTTCTCCTGTGGGGTCATTAATTGGCTGCTGGGAGCAGAAGTGGATCTGGGAGTTGAGAAATGTGTTGACATATCTTCCTGCATACCATACAATGTTACGTTGTGAGCCTAAAAAGGACTAAAACTCAACACATGACATTTGAAAATTTATCGGCCCTGACCTCTTAAAAAAAACAGAAATGTGAAGAGCCAAAGGGAGAAGCTGGAGACAATTGATATCTTTCTGAGAATTTTGTCACACAGCTATAAAACAACATTTTGTAACAGGTTATGGTATGTATAGCATGACATGCTCACAGTTTTTAAAAATATATCTTCATGAGAAATATGGATTGTACTGATTGTACACTATAAAAGTCATGGTAACTCAAACCATTTATGTAAACAGATTGCATTAAAAACCCGACAAGTGAGGTTAACTGAAACTGTTTGAGGAAACTTAGTGATTAAAACTAACAGTAATGAGTACTCTGAACTTAATTCAGCTGAGTTCAGAAAAATAAGATATTCCACTACAAAAATTACTCATAAACTTGATTTATGAAGTATTTCCAGAAACATTAAAGATTATGTTAATATTCATGTTTAAAATACCAATTATAAAATGCTTTATTTAATTTAGACATAATGCTTTATAAAATGTAATTTAAGTCTATAGACAATGATACATCACTTTCCAGAATCATTGTGTGCATATATAATACAATAAATTGAATTGTGATGTTATTATTCATTTTTATAAAGTTATCTAAATAAAAAATGGTAGTTAATTCAGAATAATTGAGTTTTATTTTTCATTTCAATAGCAATAATTGCCCAAATTAATCTGAATACACCCCATGACAAAAATATGAATATTAACATTAATATTGGTGTAATTTATTTATGATTTGTTGCAACATTTGTATTGGACTAATAAGTGTATTTCTTTGAATTCAGACAACTCTGAACAGAAAATTGAAATGTAAGCCTATTCTTTAATTCTGAATTTTGAACAACTTAAGAAGGCTACATTCTGTTCTCATTTTATTGTTTGAGATTTCAAAATATGATGTAATTAAGTCTTGTGTATGTTATATGTATTCCCCCAACACTTAATGCACCAGGAGTAGATCAACAACAAAACTCACAGCCTAAAAAATTATACAAAAAAAAAAAAATCACCATGCTTTGAGAAAACAAAGCATTCATCCTTTAATAAGAAGAATGTCCGTGAAATATAGGTACACCCACTTGAGAGGAATTTAAGAGAGAGGCTGCTTCAACAGACTATGAGTTCATGAAAGAATTCAAAATAAATAAATAAATAAATACAGCAGCAGTGGACACTCAAGACCATCCTCACCAAACATCATCACATGAGTGCTTTATTTACACAGACTCGCATTTTCTGTCCCACTTTCTAATTATCAGTGTTACAAGAGTAATTACACAGCCCAGTATAAAACTCACAAGAGTCTCACAAGTGTTATTCTGTCTGTCAAGTATTATCAACATTTTACAGTTCATCAGAAATTTTTGGGCTCTCTGATGAAATTGGGTCCTGTAAATTGGAAACTAAAACGCAGATAAAATCAAGGATCCTTAATTTTGGATGTACTCTATGTCATGCATGAATACTTTTCATTTCAGTATCTAATGGGACATGAACTCTTGCAAGTCAAGGGCCAGGTGTGTTTGCATGAGGAGAGAGAATCGTCTGGTTTCACTGGAGGAATCTAAATCTAAACATGAAAAAGGAAGAGCAAACACAACCTTTAATGTTATTCCAGTCTATAGAAGTGCATGTATCTAATAATTATATACATTTCTCAGCCTTTTGCAGAATAAAATCTTAAATCTGTTGCTCATACCTTTAACGAAAAGTGTTAAACTTTGATTCATAACTCACCCAGCACCATTTATGCTATGGAATGACATTTGAAATCATAAAGCTTTTTGAGGAGAGGTTAGGGTTAGGGTTAGGGTTAGGTAAACTAACCCTAACCCTATTACTTTCCTAAATAACTGATCTTATTTCCTGGACGATGAAACTGTCAGAAAATCATTAAAGGATGGACCTGAGACTTGCATAGAGACCATAATATCCTAGAGATTTGAGGATATGTTCTTTTGAATTGTTCTAGTAAGCATAGCCCTAGAAACAATAGGAAAAATCAACCAGAATGCCTTAGCAACTGCGTAGCAATGCCCTGGCAACCACCCACGAGACACTAAAGCATAGGGTTTCCATTTGACTTTTACACATAGAAACAATGCTTAAATTTTCACAAGCATGGGTCAGTGTGGTGATAAAAGTCTACATTTCTCAGACTAGGCTTGTTTCTCACTGTACAGCATGTGCAATCAATAATACATTTCAACAGTCCATACCACTAAACATTTTATCCCCTAAGGGTGTGTATTACATTGTTACATTGTATTACATGTATTACATTGCAATATTTTTTTTTTTCAATTCCAAATCCAGTTTATTTATAAAGCACATATTAATATATAATGAAGTTGACCACAGTACTGTACAATATAAATAAATCCATAAAATAATTTCAAAAATATAAACAAACACAAATTAAACCATCAACTAACCTGGAATATGTTTTCCATTTAATTTTGAAATAAGATTGCTCTAATAAAAAATAATAACAATAATAAATATATCAATAAATTTGGATGAAATTTATATATTTTTTTAATTTCTTGAAGTGTATTTAAATTCTTGGAGTTTCTACAATCTAAAAATGAATTAATCATTATCAAGAGTTCTTCAGTATAGTTTCTAAAAACATAATAATAATAATAATAATAATAATAATAATAATAATAATAATAATAATATTCTTGTGTTAATTTTGCCTGAAAATAACTAATACAAATCATCATAGTGTTATTAATGCATAAATGCAGTTATATAATAATAAACACTTCCAAATAAATTAGTAAATATAATAATATAATTAATGCCACCATCTATAAACATTCTATATGAGATAAGAATACAATGTATTGAATGCAAAGTAATCTATCAAATGCAGAAATATAAGTGTAAAATACAGAAAAATCATTTCAATTCCATTGTAGTTGCCATATGCATTTCACTGCATTTCATTAGCTCCGTACTTGTACTCTGCATAATGACAGTAAAGTTGTATCTAATCTAATCTAATATGGCATCAAAGTATATTTTCCATGTTACAGAATCATATAATAATGCAACATACAGAGGCAACATACTGTATCTTAAAAATGTTGTATTGTTGTTTACTTAATAGACTGTCCTTTTATTTCCAGCATGAAAACACAAAGTTAGCCTGCTGTTGCAGAAAATTTGCAGTGCAGCTGACATGCTACTAATGTGTGTGGTGTGAAAGCAACTTTACAAATGGCTGATGTTCATGTAGGCTTGTTGACAAATTGTTCATAAAGTTAAGATTAATCTAAGAAACCCTGCGGGTTGGAATTTGATTTGCTGTTTATGAACATCATGATCCATTCATTAACATGAACCGTTAATAAATGGAATGCAAATTGTAGGGCTTCAACTACAGGAAGTGCTCTCAAACTTGTTTGTTGCTACTTTTCATTTTTTTAAGGACTATCAGAATTTTTTTTCCCTCAGTCAGAAGGTTCTTTCACAAAGTTGACTTTATAACCTTCACTCTATATTCTGCTCTTTCCCTCATCACCTGGTGTACTCTCAAAATATAAAACCAGTCATTTAGCTGCCACTTTGATTCAACTGTCATATTCAACAGTACAAAAGATCATAGTAGCGCGATGAGAAGTGACAACATGCTCTTTAGACTGAACTGAGACTCAATATCAGGTGCAATAAATGAATGTTAAATTAAAAAGTCATGTCTGAAACCTTTGATTCTCTCACACTCAAGAAAGAGTCCCCATGAAAAACTGACCTTGAGTGTCCTTCCTGTAAGAAATGAGTGGGAAGCACAATGAGAAGTTTAGGTTTCTCATAAACTATAACCAACAGAGAAGCTGCACTAAATGGACATAAGATGAAGGACCTACAAATCTCAAATTAGCAATGCATAGTTTCCATTCTTGTTTAACGGGCACCTCTCTGTTTTTCAGCTTCACTAGCAATTTTCTTTCTAATCTGCCAATATTCTATTGATATTGCTACTGGATTATTCTCCAAGGCATGTGAATAAACCAAATCAGAGATCATAATACACTGCTTGTCTGGTCCTCAGAGCAGGTTCTGAACTATTGTATTTTAGGGACACAGATTTTTGTCAGTGTGAATAGCCATTTTGAAAAAGCTATTTTGCCTTTTATTTTATTTGGTATAATATTTTTATCCATATTTATCTTTACTGATTAGTTTTTTTGTTGTTGTTGTAATTAATATATATATATATATATATATATATATATATATATATATATATATATATATATATATATGTGTGTGTGTGTGTGTGTGTGTGTGTGTGTGTGTGTGTGTGTGTGTGTTTTGAACCATAAGACTTCTATTAATCTTTGAAACACAGATGAAGATAGGATTAATGAAACCAGATACATTTCTATCCCTCCATTGAAAGGTAACCAAAATTTTCATGATTCAAACAGTTCATAAGCGTGCAAAAATAATCCATATGGTATGTTCACTGATTAATGTTTATATGTGAATAAAAGCCTAAATTACCTCTGTTCATCATATAACGTGATTTTGTCTCTTCAGAAGACTTGGATTGAGCTGCTCGATTCATGGAGATTACATTTACCATCACTTTATGAACTTTCTGAACTTCCAAGTTTGGTGGAATGGACTTTTAGTGGAGGGACAGAAATCTTTCAGGTTTCATTAATATCTCCATTTGTGTTTCAAAGATGAACGAAGGTCTCAAGGGTTTGAACAACATGAGGGTGAGAAAATGATGATAGAAGATTCATTTTAGGTGAATTATCCCTTTAAATCATGCAGTCTAATGTCAGTCTACTGAGCAGATAACTAGAATTTGGAACAGAAAAGACGTCCAAAAGTTAAGCAGTGCTCTGAGATACCTTATACTTTGACCAAAATCTATGGCAGCATGACATACCCCTCTCACAAATCCCAGAATGCATTGCTGTAGGCCCAGAGAAAACATTCATGATGGAAGTAGTCAAAAGCAATGCCAGTTTTAAGCACTTTTTGACTAATTTACGTGATGTTTAAGTATTTTTATACTTTTCTGTAATGCCAAAAATGCTATTTTTGTCAAAACTATTTTCTATCCTGTGAGATTTGTTTTGAACTTAATCAATAGTTTTTTCTATTGTGTGTGATGTTTGCTTTCTCAGCCTCCTAAGGGCTCTCTGGGGTCTGACACACAGCCAGAGCTCTCTGGTCTCCCTGTACCTGCACAGACAATGATTGTTAGCTGTTATTATTTCTCAGATGAAATCCCCGAAGTGACGTAGTCTGCCTGTTATTAGCTCAGTCTCAGCCTGCATGGATCACAGAAAGCTAATTTGAAGTTCATTCAATCTAATCCTTGTAGTAAACTCCATATTGGCTTATATTATTGACTATTTGAGTGTTTAGGCTTTACATAGAATTAGCAAAAGAAAGTATGATCAGGCTGCTAGTATTGCAGCATGTATAATATAAAACAGAGTCTGTGTTTTTGATTCATAGTCATAACAATGGCACATTTTTACTGTGAAAAACGCTCAGCTGCTACATTGTGGGTTTTTCATAACACCTCTGAAATCACAATCTAGGCTAAATGGAAGGCGAACAAATCGGAACAGGTGCACGCTGATTACAACAAGATGTGCATGACAAAATTCGTAGATAATTTTTTTTTTCAGCTTTATTCTACTTTAAATATCCTTCAAGCAGATAGAAACGTGTTTGTGCAGCATTACATCATGTTTTCTAAACCTAGCAGGTTTGTCCAACTGTGATCACTTAATCTTTGATGATATTAACGGGAGTAGGTGTCTCATTTTTTATTTCACCCTAAGGGAAAGAATTCATGAAAGGAGGAAAACATGCCAGATTTAAGTCAGGCTCAAAGTAATAGCACCCCACTTAACGGAGGGGTAATTCCAATCAGAGTCAGTCAAAATAATAAGTATATGCAAGGATCATCAGGTGTCATGATTTAGCTCTACACAAATTTAACAAAATTCTTTTTTAGTGACGTGCTTGAATATAATCAACACAAAAGAAGAAATGATCAAAAATGTCCTGGTTGTTCTTTTCCATGCAATTTCAATGAATGGATGTGGAAGTTTTAAAGGTTCAAAAAGGCTTTTAAAAGCAAAACACCATCTTTTTTTTATCATTAAATATAGACTGAAAAAATTAATTGTCTATACAAATTTTAAGTCTACTGAAATCAAATGAGCAACAGATCGTAATTCACTGAAAATCTTGATATTTACTGTCCAATGTGTATTTATGAGAGAAACAGCAACATTTGATTCATAAACAAATTATTCTTTTGAGTCAGATGTGTTGAATCAGTTGATCCAACCCATAAAAGTAGTCATTCAGAATGATTCTTTTCAAAATGATCTATTTTTTAGTTAAACAAAATAAACAATTAATAACTGACAGGAGATCAAGGTCCATTTTCAGAGAATAACAAATTATTTTTTTATTGGTTTGCCATACAAAGCTATCGTATGATTTCAATCAGCTTCATATACACAGACAATTTGAGTTTTAATGAGATTTTTCTGCATTATTTATATTTTTACTTTAATGCCATGTCATTATTCAAAACATATCCTTTTTTGTTCCACAAGCAATGTCTTTAAACTGAGTAAATCATGACTGAACACTCATTTTTAGGTAGAATTTCCCTTTATATTTTGCCAGCCTCTCAACAAGAAGGGCTAATTTATGTGTAAAAGACATGATGTAAAACAAAATAAATACTCTTTAAACTCTGTCATTTTCATACTTGTAAATATTCCCTGCTTAACAATCAGAACTCCAGGGGGTTTTCAAAACAAATTACTGTCTAATTATTGTTAACACCGCATGTCTAGGAAATGCCATTCAGAGTGTTTCTAAAACCAGTGTAAAAGAGGCTTAAAGTGCAATTCATAATCCTGAAAGTCTGGCAAAACATTTCCATATTCTCAACAATCAACACAGGCTTTTCTCATGAAATTCAAATGGATACAAGCAAAGAAATGTGACATTTTCCATATATATTTCAGGTTCTCGGGGTGTATCAACAACTTCAGGTGTGGGTGAATTATAAATGTGCTAGCAGGTTAGTTTGTTTTGTAGCACAGGCAGCAGATTTCACAGAGTAGTCTGAAATGGTTTCAGACACACAAACACACATCCCCTAACGAAATCACTTTAAATAACACAGCAGAAGCTCATTTTGGAAATGTACCGTATATAAGTAGCTCTGAATGAAACTGACATTTACAATTTGACAAAATGCTTTTCAAAATCAAATTGATTAGTTTTAATATATACCTATATTTATATATATAACAGAAGATTCATAACATTAAATGAAGTGGATCAAACTTGCAAACGTTTCTGCTCAAGCTTAATGCATCAAAGCCATAATGTTTGATGTGGAGCAGTTTATTTCTTTCCCTATGGGCCTGCTGCTAACATTCTCAGTGTAGGTGGCTGGAACACACGCTGTACTTTACATAAAAGTGAGGGGGAGGTGACTAGGAGTGCAGCTCATTTAACTGTGTAGGTGACTCCATCAGTGAATTCTCTGTCATAAGGACAGCAGTATATTATTAAGATGCAGTTATGGATCTTTGAACACAAGGGAAGGATCTAGTGAACTCTAATTAGGTTGTTGACTAACTTGAGCATGTTGTTCATTAATATCACAAAGCTTACAGGAAACCAAAACAGAGATTGTGATGACAGGATATGGTGAATTTAGTGACAAAATTGTTCACTAAAAATGAACCTTGTGTAATGTGGGTATGCTGGCATAAATGTGAAAGTTACAGTGTACTGCAGAGTTTATTCGAAGGCAACATTGCCATAGACAGAAGAACCATTTTGGGTTCCACAAAGAACCTTTCGGGAAACAGTTCTTAATCTATGTTCTTTTTTTTTTTTTTTTTGCAGAATGGAAAGTTTCAACTAATGCTAAAGGTTCTTCAGTGAAAAAAAAGTGAAAGTGAACACACACCCTGTTACGGAATACCAGGACAGGAAGCTGAAAGTAACAAACCCAGTTTATTTAGGCACAAGCAGAGGAGCAGGTAGTGCACGGTGAAGCAATGGTGCTGGAGGCAGTGATGAAGTGATCCGTTGGTGAAGGGTTCAAGACGCTGGAGCTAGTGGACACACACACCCGCACATGAGGATGACTTGGAGCTTCTGGAGATCGCTGGAAAGAGGTAAGTAGAGAGATAGTTAGTCCTTAGAGTAAGCATTCAGGTTAGACCTTGTTGTGAACGAGACCGGACGCTGACTGGGTGCGTGTGTGTGATATTTGTAGTGAGGTGGTGATTGCAGGTGGCGTGTCTGTTACAGTACCCCCCTCCCCACTGCCCGCTTTTGAGGGCCGAGGACCCCGACGACGTGGTGGACTTAGAGCTGGTGTTTTGGGATAATTGTAGTGGAAGGTGTCTAGTGATCTTAATCCCAGATTCATTGGCCCATGCTTGCGGCATGGTAGTCACAGGCGGATGTCCTGGGTTGAAAGCCAGACCTTCTGTCCAGGTTGGTATTCCGGGGCGTCAGAGCGACAAAGGTCGGCTGTCATCCTGCACCTACATAGAGGCCGTTGCAGTTGGCGGTGGGCCATGTCCCAGACCCTCTCGCTCTCTCGGAACCAGTAGTCGGTTGAAAAACGACAAGACGTGTGTGCGGTGTATGAGTGGAGTGTGCCATGTCCTGGGGATGTATTGCCATCCTGGTGGGCAACCCGGCGGAGTGTTGGTGGAGGGATTGGAGGAGGGTAGGGTCTCGGATGACCAGGTGATAGGACTGACGATAACCTTCTCAGGAAGTATAGTTTCAGGTTCTTCTAGGCTTTCTTCCGGGCATGATACCGGGACAGGGCGTCAGCCTTGATGTTCTTGGCCCCTGGGCAGTACGAGATGGAAAAGTGGGTGAAGAATAGCACCCAGCGGGCCTGTCTTGGATTAAGCCTTTTGGCTATGCGTAGATACTCAAGGTTTTTATGGTCTGTCAGAACTAGGAAAGGATGTTTGGCTCCCTCCAGTAGCTCGCGGTTGCCAATGTCTTAATTGACCTCCGCCGGATTGAGCTTCAGAGAAAAGAAGGCACATGGATGGAGGTGGCTGGGACTCTCCTGCTGCTGGGACAGGACCACTCCCACTCCGGTGGTGGAGGTGTCGACTTCATGGAGATGTTCCAGGGCAGCTAGGACGAGGGGAAGAGGGTAATGGAACTTGACAGTTATGTTGTTGAGGGCACGGTAATTAATGCAGGGCCGCAAGCCTCCGTCCTTCTTTTCCACAAAGAAAAAGCTGGCTGCAGCAGGAGAGGTAGATGGACGGATGTAACCTTGCGCCAACACCTCCTTGATGTAATCCTCCATGGCCTTCTCTTCTGGGATGGAAAGGGGATAGATCCTTCCTTTAGGCACTGGTTCACCCTGAAGCAGATCGATGGCACAATCCAATGTATGGTGGAGGAAGCTTGGAGGCCCTTTTGGGGCAGAATACATCACTGAATGGGGCATAACAGGTCGGAATGGATATGGATATGGCTGACCCAGAATTGAGGAGAGCGGAAACTGTAAGAGAGACGACTGCATACGGGTGGCGAAGCGGTTGGAAAGTTGAATCAAGCGTTCGAGCCCGATGGTATCCTTGTATGCAGCGAGATGTAACCGCACTCGAGGTTCCAATCCCTGATGGTAGGTGGTCAGCAACACGTGCTCATTCCATCCGCTGGTGGCCACAAGAGTCCTGAACTTAACAGCATATTCATTGACAGACATCTTCCCTTGTTTTAAATTATAAAGCTTCTCACCAATAGAAGAGTCCCAAGCGGGTTTGTCAAAAACTTATTGGAAATGGTCGATGAAGCTAGAAAAAGACTGGATAACTGGGTTATTTTGTGTCCAAATAGAATTGGCCCACTGAAGCGCTTTACCTTGTAGTTGAGATATCAGGAAGGCCACTTTAGATCATTCGGTGGGGTACAATTGCGGGTGCATCTCCAGGACCAGCGAGCATTGGAGCAGGAATCCTCCGCCGAACCAGAGTAGGGTGCCGGCTTGGCCATGGGACTGGCGTGCACGGCAGGTGAGGAAGTGAGTGGTGGTGTTGTCAGCGGAAGTGCTCGCAAGTGACGGGGATGCCGGGAGAGTGGTGAGTGTTCGACGCAAAGCATCAACCAGGTCCTGGAATGGGTCCGTGAGTCTCATGCTTGTGCTGATTGGTTTTGTTCCGGTCTTCTGTTATGGAATACCAGGACAGACTGAAAGTAACAGAAACACAGTTTATAAAGGAGCAGGTAGTGCAGGGTGAAGCAATGGTCCTGGAGGCAGTGATGAAGGGATCCTTTGGTGAAGGGTTCAAGACACTGGAGGTAGTGGACACACACACAGACATGAGGACGACTTGGAGCTTCTGGAGATCGCTGGAGAGAGGTAAGTAGAGAGTAAGCATTCAGTTTAGACCTTGTTGCGAATGAGACCGGATGCTGACTGGGTGCGTGTGTGTGGTATTTGCAGTGAGCTGGTGATTGCAGATGAATGAGGAGCAGGTGGGAGTGATTAGTACTCAGGTGAGGGAGTGCGCTGTGATTGGTTGGAGATGGAACCTGACATGTCTGTTACACACCAGGAGCAGTCGGCAGCCATTTATGCTTCATGGGACCAGATGCCAATAAAGAACCTTTATTATTAAAGAGTACACTTCAAAAGCTTTAAACTAAATCAACTCATCGATTTACCACTTTTTGAAAATACTTCCGTTCTGAAGAGATTGACTGAGGAAGTCTGTAGAGGATGATGGATCGACTACAGGTAAGGAGTCAGGGATGTAGCATTCATGTGGAAACACTATAAGACCAGAGAGTGTCCGTATTAGAAGGCTGACAAATTAGCAAGTGCATGTAGTTGAAATTAGAATACCAAGGATTGTGAACGGGTAGGTGAAGCTGAAGGATCTGGCGCTCAGTGGATGGATGACTCCATGTCATCACCCAAATGTAAATATTCTGTCATCATTTCATGTCAGTCCAAACCATTACTTTTTTTTTTCCTTCTCTTGAACATAAAATAACCTATTTTGAGAAATGTCTGAATGTTATTTGTCCATTCAATCAAGTTCAATGGTAAACAAAACTACCAACGATTTTTAAAATATCTTCTTTGTGTTCCACATGAAGAAAGTCGTGCAGGTTTGGAATGACATGAGAGTGAATAAACACTGACAAAATGTTCATTTTTGTGTGAACAATCCTTTTAAGAATTCATGGTTTATACTTGAAGTGACCACTTTTTTTAACTTCAAGTTGTGTATTTGCAAGAATGCCTTTCATGTTTCTTAATAGGGAAAATTCGATCTGCTACCTGTGATCTGCTCTGATTCAGCAAGAGCTAAATTACTAGTGAAATAACACACAAGCAACATTTGACATGGGCAATTTGAGACAAAGTAGTTAGCACAATGGATTGACTGATTCTCTATTTTTTCTTTTTTTTATGCAATCACAGAGGTTTTGTCTAACCTCATATATAATTGAATATTTCATGGAGAACAGTACCTGAAGTACCTAGAAAATTACAATCAAGTTTCACCATAGAAAAAAAAAAAATCCTGACTGCCACCTCAAAGCAATGCTTTTATCAAAACCCAATCATTGTTGACACTTTAATCCTAAACTGAAATAAACTTCTGCATCAGAGACACAGAGTACAACATGACTAAAGCAACACTTGAGGTAAAAGGTATTCCTATATAACTCAAAAGATTATCGATTTGTGTAGAATCCATGAAATTATCAGATGCATTTTGAGACAAAAAAGACATATGATTGATTGGTGAATAATTCAATCAGTAGTTTGAATAAATAAAGGCTAAAGGCAGCAAAAAAATAAAGAAATAAATCCAAGCAATGTAATAAATCATTCCCCAAATGGGGAAATGGATTAGGGTGTTTGTTTGTTTTTTTTTTTTTTTGTTTTTTTTTTTTTTAAGGAAATAGAAAGTAGTCTCACTTTGACTATTCTGTTGAAAATGGTAATTTATTTGTGAAAAGTGCCTGTAGTAATATTGTAGTGCCAAGATACTTTGCACTTTAGAATAATGCTGGAGTTCACATAAAACTTGAGCACTCATGAAATGTGATTAATTAACAAAAATAAATGAATGAATGAATAAATAAATAAATAAAATAAAAAAAAAAGTGTTCCTGTAGCTCAATTGGTAGTGCATTGCCTTATCAAGCGCAAGGTTGGGGTTTCGATTCCCCGGGAACACATGATAGGTAAAAATGGATAGCCTGAATGCACTGTAAGTCGTGTCTGCTAAATGCATAAATTTAAATTTAATTACATTTTTAATTTAAAAGTGTGTGTTTGAGAAATATGTATATATTTTATGGTATTTGTTAAGCTTTGTTAATGCTATGTTAATATAAAAAAAATCTATATTTTACATAATTATTTTTATCAAGCTAATACTTATGTTAAGGATCTTCCCCTGCAGAGGTGCTAAAACAGGAGATCCAGAACCCAAAACTCATGTTTTCACCATTAGTAATCATTACTTAAAGGAACAGCTGAACCAACAATGAAAATTTAATGACAATTTACTCACCATCAGGCCATCTGAATGTAGATGAGATTGTTTGGTCACTGGAACAGATTATGAGAAATTTAGCATTACATCACTGGCTCACCATTCTATGCAAATGATCCATTAATGAGCAAGTGATGTAATACTTAATTTCTCAAAATCTTTTGAGAAATGGCAAAAAAATTCAAAAAACAAAACAATTGCTAATAGTTTCAAAATACTCTCTTAATAGCTCATGTTAATTATGTCTAGCATTCATGTAACTACTACACACTCCTGTAAGATTTGAGACTCTATACAACATGTTTTGAGAGCAGCGACCTTAGCATTAAAAGGTCTCTAGTCATGTTTTAAACATTTCAAAACACAAAATGCAGTGGATCTACAAAATGGTCAAAGGCACATGTTAAGAAAACAATTGGAAAAAAGCACAGGCAGACACAAAAACACTCAGTGCCCTATTTTAACGATCTAAACGCAATGTGTAAAGCACACGGTGCAGGTGCACTCAGGGCATGTCCAAATCCACTTTTGCATTTTTGGAATGGGTTGTCCCTATTCTCTTAATGAGGAATGGGAATAATGTTCAATAAACCAACCAGAGTGTCATCTCCCATTCCTTTTAACCCTCTGAGGTCTAAGGGTATTTTTGGGGCCTGGAGAAGTTTTGTCATGCCCTGACATTTGTGCTTTTTTCAGTTGCTTATAAACATCTAAATGACTAAAGTCTAATATCACTGTATCAGCACAAACTGGGCTATAAAATGTGAGCAGCATGTATGTACATGATTGTGTTTTTGAGAAAATAATTTTTTATGCGTGGTTAGTGAAAAACTAAAAATGTTAAATCACCTGAATAAGGCCATAAAACACATACAGAACATTGGTTCTCGGGACTTTTGAGAACTGGAGCTTGTAGTCTACAATTTTTCTTTCTAAATTATGTGAAAATCATCTTGTTTACTCACTCACAGAAAACAATATATTGATTTACATTTTCTAAGACACTTTTTGTTTTGAGATTTACACCTGAGAAGACAAAGGCCTGCATAATGAGCTGCATAATGAGCCTTTCAGTCAGCTGTGGGACTGATAGGGGAAGACTTACAAGAAAGAATGTGACAATAAAATAAATGTATATAATTTTATGTTTGTAGTTTATTTAGAATATATTTAATTATCCCACAACATAATTTAATATCCACTTGCGGGTGCAGTTAAACAGTTTATTAGGAACAATCAAAGCTGTCTTTCAAAGCTGAATTTTTTGCATCATTACTCCAGTCACAATCCTTCAGAAATCTGTCAGGGACCAGGCAGACCCAGTCCCAGCCAATCCATAATGCTCACACTCCCCCGAGTACTAATCACACGCACCTGATCACCATCATCGTGGCACTATAAAACACTCGCCCATGAACAAGTTCACCGTCAAGCCTCCAACAGGAATTGACCTCACAATCTTGTCTACAGTTCACCTCAACTTCGGAAGATCGCCAGAAGTAACGTATACTTACCTTTTGAGAAGCTAACCTGTGTGTCTTTGTTCTCCTGTCTCCAGAACACCTGTGACCTGAAATTCCCTTCGCGCCCCGATATCTCCTGAGTTCTTGTGCGACTCTCTGGGCATTGACTTTCCTCTGCAAGGCAAAAGAGACAAGTATTAATATCCTGGAATTGTGTGGCTTTGACATCTCGACACTTGACGGACTCGCCTGTTCCGTAACAGTGAGCGAGTCTGTAACCAGGCACACCACCACCTTCACAGATGCTCACCATAAGCAATCCCTTACCTACCAGCCTGGTCAACTGGTATGGCTATCCACACGGGACATCCGGTTACGACAACCCTGTAGGAAGTTAAGCCCCAAGTACATAAGACCATTCCCGATTGAATGACAGATTAACCCCGTCACTTACCGACTCCAACTTCCCGCTCAGTACCGGATACACCCTACCTTTCATGTCTCCTTATTGAAACCACATCACTTACCTCGGTCCCTGACGATGGCCGCCCATCGACGCTGAACCCATCTACACAGTGAAGGAGATACTGGACTCCCGGTGTCATGGAGGATGGTTAGATTATTGGTAGACTGGGAAGATTATGGACCAGAAGAGAGGGGTTGGGTGCCTCGCCAAGATATTCTCGGCCCAAGTCTGCTCACAGAGTTTCATGCTCCGCATCCAGAGAAACCCGCTCCACGACACCGAGGCAGACCCCCACGATGCCGGAGAATAAGATCCGCTGGTGTGGACCCTGGAGGGGGAGGGGGGGTAGTGTCAGGGACCAGGCAGACTCGGGACCAGCCAATCCACAATGCTCACACTCCCCTGAATACTTATCACACGCACCTGATCACCATCATTGTGGCACTACAAAACACTCACCCATGCACCAGTTCACCATCAAGCCTCCAACAGGAATCGACCTCATGATCTTGTCTCCAGTTCACCGACTTCGGAAGATCACCAGAAGTAACGTATACTTACCTTTTGAGAATCTAAACTGTGTGTCTTTGTTCTTCTGTCACAGGCGTTCTGTAGACAATATCTGTGATCTGAAATTCCATTTGAGCCCCGACATCTCCTGAGTTCTTGTGCGACTCTATGGGCATTGACCTTAAAGAAACAAGTATTAATATCCTGGAATTGTGTGACTTTGACGTCTCGACACTTGACGAACTCACCTGTATTTCACAGAAGTGAAATCCACTGAACCCGCACCTGAAATTAACATCCACCCACCTCTCACAAACTCTTGTTTCAATAAATACATTGTTGAATTATATCACCTCTGTCTCCCGTGTACTATCCTGACAAAATCCTTTTAACAATCTGATTTTCTACAAAAATATATTTATTATTAATGTTGAAAAGAGCTTAGAATGTGTGTTTTTTTTTTTGTTTTTTTTTTCAGGGGGGGATACATTGAAAGAACAGAATTGTTATATTATTTACATCAAGCTTTTGTATGGTATATTGTTATTGAAACCATAATGTTTCACTTGATTATACATTTAGTCAGGAATTATAGTTTGGAAAAAGTCTAATTAGTAAAATATTTACACGTTATGTGAAAACTAGTACAAGTATATAAATAAAGAGACTTACTCATGTTTATGGTCTCTGCTGAATAAAGCGCTTCATCCTTTTTTTCTAAGGAAATATAAAATCATACTGCAAATGGGGAATGAATTCAACCATACCATGCCATGGTAGGGAATGACAAGACTTACCTTGGGGTCCAGGGGACAAGTGAAAGGGCCGGAGCCATTGAACCCTTTACACAACACCGTTAAGAAGGAGCTAGCTCCCTGGGGATGGCATGATGACAGAGTCTGATAGAGGCCGTCGTTGTCATAACGAAAGGACCCGAGCATGCAAGGCCCAGGTTATAGAATCTGACAAAAGTGTGACAAAAGTGCGTCGACTATCCAACGTGAGAGGCGCTGCTTTGAGACCGAAGACCCCTTGGTGCGGCCATCAAAGCAGACAAAAAGCTGGTCAGATTGCCGGAACAGCTGTGACCGCTCAATGTATATCCTCAAAGCCCTCATTGGGCAGAGTAATTCCAGCTCTCCCTCACCTGACAAAGGAGGTAGTGCCAAGAGGGAAATTACCTGTGTTCTGAATGGGGTCAAGAGCACTTAAGGGATGTAGCTATGCCTGGATTTTAAAATGACCTTTGAGTCATTGGGCCCAAACTCAAGGCATGCAGGGCTCACCGAGAGGGCCTGCAGATCGCCAACACACTTGACCGATGCTAGAGCAAGTAGCAGAGCGGTTTTGAGTATTAGGTGCCAAAGGTCAGCTGACCGCAGAGGCTCAAAGGGAGGTCCTTTGAGTGCTCCGAGGACCGTGTGAAGGTCCCAAGTGGGAACAGTGAGAGGACACGAGGCGTTCAACCACCTAGAACCTCTCAGGAAACACACAATGAGGCTGTTTCGACCCACTGATTGGCCAATGATAGGAGCATAACGTACACATTGCTCTTGTCTGAGGGAAGGCTTGAAGGCTCCCATTGAGGGACCATAGGTGCAGAGCCCTGCAGAGTTCTGGCCGTGGATGCCAGATTGTCCTGTTCGCCTGAGAGAGGAGATCCCGCCTCAGGGGATCGGCCATGGGGCTTTCGTGGGTCAGCGCATCTGTGTCCTTCGAAAAATAGGTTGGGCAATGAGAGTTGCTTTCTGAGGCGAAGAGGTCGATCTCTGCCTTCCCGAAAATCTCCCAGATTTTGAGTACCGTCTGAGGGTGGAGCATCCACTTGTCCAAGGGGACATTGCTCCGAGATAGCATGTCTGCTCCCAGATTTGTCCTGCCATGAATATGCATCACCTTGAGTGATCGCAGCCTGGGTAATGCCCATTCCAAGAGACGCTTTGCCAGTGCGCAGAGGCAGCTGGACAAAAGGCCGCCTTGGTGATTTATGTAGGAAACCACTGTCATGCTGTCCGACTGGACTAGGACATGGCGCCCCTTCAGGATCGTCTGAAAGGATTGAAGGGCTTGTTCCACTGCCAGCATCTCGAGGCAGTTGATATGGAGATGGCTCTCCTTGTGTGACCACGAGCCAAAGGCTGGTTGGATGCATCTGTTGAGAGCACCGTCCTTCTGGAAACTGCCTGCAGGGGTACTCCACATTACAGGGCTGCCAGGTCATGCTGCCAAGCATGAGGTGGTACCCGGAGTTTCAGCCAGTATTGCAGGGGCCGCATTTGTAGGAGGCCAAGCTGTAAAACTGGGGAGGCGGAAGCCATCAGCCCTTGCATCCTCTGAAAGAACTTCAGAGGGAAACAGGCTTTGTTCCTGGCGGAAGCCGCCAGCTGCTGATTTATCAGAGCTGGTGACATGACAGCCCTCATATGGACATGACATGACAGCCCTCATATGGACTGAGTCGAAAACTGGGGAGCAGTGACCTGGTCGTCGAGATCAGAACATGGATTCCCATCTGTCTCGGAGGGGAAAGCGCCTCATTCATGCACTTCGTAAAAGTGTGGGGAGCTAGAGACAACCAGAAGGGGAGGACTGTATATTGGTAAGCCACACCCTCAAACAAGAATCTCAACAATCATCTGTGAAGGGGGCTATCTGGATGTGAAAGTAAGAATCAGAACCAGTCCTCGGGGCAAATCTGCATGAGGATCTGTTTCAATGTCAAGATCCTGAACTTCCATCTCATGAGGGAGAGGTTCAGGATCCTGAGGTCTAAGATGGGTCTGAGACCGCCAACTTTTTGGGGGACAAGGAAATAACGGCTGTAGAATCATGATCCGCTTTCTGAAAGAGGAACTTTTTATATGGCTCCCTTCCTTAGCAGAGTCATCACTTCGGTGCAGAGTGGGACTTTGCCCCTTCCTCTTTCTTCCCCAATAATCACGAAGATTTGGAAGGCGTCACACAATCCTTGACCGGGGACCCTGACATCTTGGCTGTTGTCGCCCTGCTAAGCGCGCTTAGCAGGGCGAGCTTGCTGATGCTGCTCCTTAGGGGGTGCCGCCTGTGAGGTAGAAGGGGCAGGCTTGCTCTGATGCCAAATCGGCGCAGTCCTGGGGCGACTCGAGGCAGAGCTGGAGCGTTTGGGCAGGAAGTGTCACATGAACTGGGACGACTTTTGTGCTGCAGTGAAACGCTCATTGAAACCCACTATAGCTGGCCCGAAGAGACCGGATGGAGAGACTGGGGCATCGAGAAAGGCCACCTTGTTGCTCTCTTTGATCTCAGTCAAGATGAGCCAGAGGTGGCATACTCTTTTTGAAAATGTGAAATATTGGTGTTCACCATAATAATGGCGCTTTGCATGGGTGCAAGCAATGTGCCTGAACACAACTCTTTTTGAGACCAGCACGCCCATGGGTGCACAAATGGGCGCAAATGCAATTACCAATTAAACGACGCGGCGCTGGACGGGAAAATACGAACGGCGCCAGACTGAAACCAGCAAACACACTTGCGCTGCGCCTTGCGTCGCATTGCGTCGGGTGTATGATAGGGCTCTTATTCTTAAAGGGATAGTTCACCTTCAGTTGCTGGTCCCCATTGACTTGCACAGTGTTTTTTTTTTTCTGTCTGTGGCAACCAGTAACTGAAGGTGAACTATCACTTTAAGCATGTTGATACTATCTGTCTCTGTGCTCTGAGCAAATGTATATCAATTCGGACCATTTTACAAACCCTTTTGACCAGCTGACTGAAAAGGAAAGATGACTGAAAAGAAAAATTTTAAATAATTGATCACTGACACATCAACACTTTTTTCATTTTTATTGACAAATCTGTTCAGTGAATATGTCAATGACTCACCATGATACACAAATACAATGGCTCCGTCTGAAATCAACTATATAGTAGGTGAAAAAAAGAAGTGAAAATAGCAGTATGTCCAAATTCACAGTATTCTTACAACAGTAGACTTTACTGTACCATGAGGGCATGTTAGAGGTTTTATTAACTGTAGTGAAGCAACGTAACTGATGCTGGTAGGTCACATGATAATAACAACATGGCGGATAGTATGTCCAAATAAAAAAACATACTAAAGACATTTATACTTTATAAAACAAACTTTTTTAACTGTTTATAAGTAATTCCATATTAAAAAGAAGTACAGACTAGGTTTCTTTCCTATTTGTTTAAATGTGTTTCAGGTAAATAGTCTTATGTGAGTAAAGCTGGAGTGAAAATGTATCGAAATCATGTTGAAAAACAGCACTGGACTTTCTGTCCTGCATCAGCCTCTTAATCGGCATTTGAGAGAAATATACAGAGGTCCTCAATCAAACTTTAATTGCATCACCACAAAGTAGTTTAAGAGGACTTTTACAGCATCTTGTTTCTGTGGGTGGTCCTCAAAGCCCACATACTTGCTGTTTCTGGAATTATTGGTCACACTGTGGAATGTGTCGTATATACTAATTCGGTAAGTACAGTATGTACAGTAGGCCTGTCTTTCAGTCAAAGCTTGAGCAGCAGAACTGTCAGTGAAGGTACTGTTATTTATGCATCTGTCTGGCAGGCCTTGTTCCATATATATATATATATATATATATATATATATATATATATATATATATATATATATATATATATATATATATATATATATATATATATATATATATATATATATTCTTTACATAAAAATTATTAGGCAGGTCAAATTCAGATTTTGTATGTGCACATGCATCACTTTTTTTAGTTTGATTTCATGTAACAATGACCCTTCCCATTTTTAAAAGTGTGTTTTAATTAGTCAGCCCTTTATATGCTTGACTATGCATATAAAGCTATGCATTGCTTCTGAGGACTGAGGACATTTTAAAATGGACTGAGCTTGACTGAAAAACAACCCTTTATGAATTTATGACAGACCATTATTTCAGCAATGTTTAGCAATGAGGCACTTGTGAGAATAAGCTATTCTGTTGTCCCATTACTTTTGTGTTATGACACATTATACATTTTTTGTTATGAGAATTATTATATACTTTTTATTTCAAATATTTGGCAGCATAATATGAACCTAGCGTGGGAAGTAGCTTTAAATAGTAGTTATCAAATCAAATGTCTATCTGCCAACATGTCAACATTTTGGCTTGGAGATTATGGGTTAACATTGACATTGAAATTAATTAATTAAAAAACATCACAGAGACCATGATGTTTAACTCCTTAGACATCATCAGAAGGTTGAAAAAAAATTGCAAACTTATAAACTTATACAACAGCTTATATAATACATCCAGGCTGATGATCTCTTTTTTTCTTAAGCTGAAGCCCTTCCTCTCACTGACCAAAGAAAAAAAAATGTCCAAATATATACCCCATTGTATTACTGAATTTCAGTAGCTTTGTAGTCTAGCGCTCAAATTCACAGAAAGTGAAGAGAGCATACCTGTTTAATCACAATATGAAATATAAACCATTATAAGGATCAAGAGGGCATTTATTAGACCACAAATGTGACCCTGGCCAACAAAACCAGTCATAAGGGTTAATTTCTTGAAATTGAGATTTATACATCATCTGAAAGCTGAAAAAATAAGCTTTCTTTTGATGTTTGTTAGGATAGGACAATATTTGTAGCCTGACTACGTCAGACTTCCTACTTCCGCTCAATTTCATTTAGCTTCTGTACTCAGTCTGATACAGCTTCAGAGCTTTCTGTTTGCCACCGGTCTGAAAACAGCCGGGCCAATCAACGAACAGAGGGCAAGCTGAGAGCCGTGAACTAGATGCTAAGCACCGAGTTTTAAATTGTAGGTTAGAGAAATCGAAAACCAAAACGACTGCGGAAATGGGAAACGAGACACGGGATGCCATTCGCTCTGTTATGGAGAACATTCAACTCTTTTTCAAACTGAAGCCAGAACAAGAAGAGTGTTTAACAACAGGTTTACACTGGAAGTTCAATCATAGATTTGAGTTCGATGCATGATGTCTGTGCTTCGATGCGGCTGTACAGGCGCATAACATACGTCATAACTAAACGTATCTGATTGGCTTATGGGTAACCAATGATTTTAAACTTCAGACAAGCACCCTCTAGCGAGAGAGAAAACACTTCTCTATTATGCCATTCCAGACTCTGTCTACGAAGCAAAGTGAAGTAGCAGAGTCTGGTATTACCAGGCTACAATATTTGGCCGAGATAAAAAAATATTTGAAGATCTGGAATCTGAGGCTGCAAATAATTTAAAATACTGAGAAAGTGAAGTTATTACTAATTAATAATATTGCATATTACTAATCCAAAAATTAGGTTTTGATTTATTTATGGCAGGGAAATGTACAAAATATCTTCATGGAACATGATCTTTACTTAGGCCAAATCAAAATTCTATTTTATACCCCTTCCCCTTCCTCTCCGCCTACCCCTTCCCCTTGTCTCTTGAAACCGAGTGTCAAGGGGTAGGGGAGAAAATATTCCCCTAAGGATTGGGACATCACTACTATGCCATCACGTCATCATTCGTCTTCTGGCTCTTACAACAAACCTAACACACATATACTGGTGTGCTGGTGTGCATTAGAGCCTTTAACTATCGTTCTATATTAATGCCCTGCTTACTAACACACACACCCATATTTGACATCGCGCAGCTCAACATCCAGGATAAAATAAACTTGTCACCGCTGCCCCACGAGTTTTATTAAATACAGTTTAAATACTGAATCGCTATATTATATTTTCCAGCAACGAGAGGATACAATCCCTGTTTTTAAGTAAACTCACTCTAAAAAGATAAACGCACAGATGTGAATACATGCAACTTCCATTTCTCTCTCTCTCTCTCTCTCTCTCTCTCTCTCGAATCGGCAATATTTGAGAAAATGGTTTAGCGATTTCTAATTATTAGGGGGATTAACCCCCATCAATGTCCACGGCAGTTATCGCCCTGATCAGACATATGCAGTCTATATTGCAATTTTTTACAAACATTTCTTTGAGTAACATGACCATTGATATAAACTCACAATTGAATGTAACATAAAACAAATGATTACTTTTCATTTAAATCTTTATTTATGCCAAAAAAGCTTACATTTATTTGTCTTTTTGTGCGCTGTAGCAGCCATGTTGCCGAGATAATTCATAACCCTTTGTTTGAAGTGTGGTCCTGAAAAATCTTTGTTTGAAAGGATATCTGGACCTTCCCCTTACCCCTACCCCTCCAACCAAAAGAGAATCGAGACACCCCTACCCCTCCATTTCGCGCGTTCACATGAAGGGGTAGTGGTGTCTCGATTCTCTTTTGGTTGGAGCACGAAATGGTGGGTTAGGGGAAAGGGGAAGGGCTTAGGGGTATAATTGGGATTGGGCCTTAATATCCTAATGATCCTAATGATATACATATATTTATTTATTTATTTATTTTATTTTTTATTTTATTTAGCTATTGCTATTTCAACAAAAAAATTAAATTAGGCTGCTTTTCACTCACCCCGATGCATCCTAGGTGTATATAACTTTAATCTTTCAGATGAATCCAGTAGGAGTTATAGTAAAAATTGTCTTTGATTTTTCAAGGTCTATCATTGCAGTCAGCGGGTGTTGCATTGCTTCAGTCCGAAAAAAAATCCATATTAAAAATGTAATAATCTAGTTTGTGCTCACTGTTGTAAACGGAAGCAGTTGCAGGTGGACGACGTATTAGGGTGGCTGAGACTTTTTTTAATGGATGGGCGATTTTTATTTAAATTCTTTTGGACTGAAGAAATGCAACACCCGCCAACTGTAATGATAGAGCTTGAAACATCAAAGACAATTTGTGATTCAAATCTGACTGGATTCGTCTAAAAGAAGAAAGTTATATACACCTTGGATACCTCGTCGGTGAGTAAAACACACCTTAATTTTTGGTTTTGGATGAACTAACCCTTTAAAACTGGTTTTGTGGTCCAGGGTCACATATATTGTCTACAGCCTACTGCTTTTGCCATTTAGTGAGTCAAAAACAGCCCCAGTCTCTGTCTCATAACCATAAATGAAAGATGGACCATTTTGTGATAAAGGTGCAAGATTTTTCTCAGCTTCACATTCTGTCAGCTGTGGAAGATCCTCAAGAGACGTGTGGCTCTGATCATTGTTTCGGGTTTTCCTGCAGCACAATGTGACTCTTGTGATGATTTTATCCATTGGTTTGAGTGAGTGCATCCAGAGAGGCAGGTGGTCCCAGGTTTGCAGCCACCAAGGCAGAAGGTGAGGGTTTTGTAATTGCAGTCTATTCACAACAACAATGCAGAGGAGGACAGCAACACATGGAACACAGATACCCACCACAACCTTCCATCCAGCCATTGAGAGTGCAAACACAATGGATGGCAGAAGGAGGAAGCAAAGAATCAGGTACAGCACAGCAAACCACCGGTATTTTGCGGTCCGCTCACCTAAAAATCGTGCCATGCGGATGGGGAGACGGCTTAGAGGAACTGGGTACCAAAGTAATATGCCCAGAACATTGAAGATGAAATGACATAGAGCAACCTGAGAGAGAGGATGTGCAGAGCATCATGAGGGAGAGAACATGGTTAAATTTACTTTACAAACTGTGTAATGGGTCTGTGCTATGAGTCTTCTAGGAATGACAGACTTCTTTTTATTATCTTACCTAAATCTATCTAGCCCAATATTTTGATACCGATATATCAATTCATTAAGAAAATTAAATGGGCTTACACTACAAACTATCAGACTTTTGTTTTATCATTTAGCACATCTGCATGAAATGCCGGAATGCACTAAATTATTCAAAGGTGACAGTAAATGTGACATTTATAATATTACAAAAGATTTCTGCTACACATAAATGCTGCTCTTTTGAATATTAAATTTCAAGGAAATAAAATCTGAAAAATAATTTTAGCCATGTAACATTCAATTGGAAAGCTGTTGTTCATTTGGATTTTATGAACAATTTTGATTTCATGGTGACTTTATAACAAATAAATAATGGTAAATATGAATTTAAATAAATATTATAAACATCACAAATACATTAATTATAATATTAATTATTTATCATTATTTAGTGTAAAATAACATTAAATGATATTTGCAACAATGTGTGTCAAACTTTCTCTGTGTTAAAATAAGCAGGAGGAATTTTTCCTATCCTCAAAAATGAAATCCTCAAAGATATTTTCTTTTTACTTAGAAGTTCTTATGATTCATAAATTATGATTCACATTTGTTGTTAATTTTACAATATAAAAAAAAATAATAATAATAAAAAATAATAATTAAAATGTATTTTTATAATAATAAAATCACAATATAATAAAATAAAATCAATCAAAATAAAAAACGTATGTGAGGATCAATCCTGTCCATGTAACATATTATCAAAAGCATCAGTATTTTAAGATCAAACCCCCATTCCTAGAGTCCTCTAACTCTGTTTAATTGAGTCAGAAAGTTCATGTTTCAAATGGGTTCACCTGAAAGGCCGCAGCGAGCTTGTCTCCTGGGCTAGCTAATGCGGCTAAGATGGCTGTAGTGGTTGTTCCGATATTGGAGCCCAAGGTCAGAGGGTAGGCCCGCTCAATACTTATCACACCAATGCCTGAAAACACAATGAACGTGAGAGTTGACCAGAGCAGATGATTGTGTTTATAATGATACCTTCTAATAAGGTGAATCCAGCCTTATTAAGAGCAAACTGGATGACCATGTATGATCATGACAGAACTGGCATTCACCTTATGAAAATGGTCTTGTCCCAAATGACACACACATATCCCTCAGAGTCTATATGATACTGCATGGATTTTGAGGGAATAATCTGCTATGAAGTCCTACCATGGGTTCAGTAAAAGGGTACAACAAGAGCACATAGTGGCTACTGTGGGATTACAAATGTATAAAATGTTAAAGGTTCCAATACAATAGTAGGCATTTTGAGGTAATAAAGCTGACATATCCAAGAAGATCAAATCAGGAAAATCAAGAGATATCTCACTATCATGAGATAATGACCTTTTGTCTTCATGCACTTCCTGTATTTTAACTGCATTTAAATGACACTGTTATGCTGACAACAAGACCAAAGATGGGAAAATGGCCAGCATCAGGCCGATCCCTGTATTCAATTTGCATGCTTTGTTTAAATTGTTTCCACCTCTACTGTATGTATCCCTCCCATTTCTATAAACACTCCAAAGTATCATTGCTTTGGTGAGACTTGGATGACTGCAGCGATGCACAGCGAGTCCTCAAATAAAGAGGAACTTCTGTATGAAAGATATCCCAGCATCTCCTGGTTTTCATTCTGAGTTTCCAACACTACAAAGGGGGCATTTCTATGTCAACTCGTGAATATAATTACTTTTATACAACTCTTTATATTTTTATGAAATTTGATTCATTTTAACTACTTTTAATTAAAAATTAAATAAACTAATATCCTAATTGTCACAATCACTGTCCATCCCAGATTTTTGCAGCTATCAAGGACTTCATTCCCCATAATCCTTTTCCTGGTCTCAGAATTAATTTTTTGCATCTGTGTCTTGTTAGCATAATTAGCTCACCCTATCAGTCCGTTCCTTACTGTCATTTTTTGTTAATTATTGTATCTTTCATTACTGCGATTTTAAGTCTTGTATACTTGTTATCCTGTATGTTGATTCCTGGTCTTGTTATTCTGCCTGTTTTCTGGATTACTCTGTTTGCCTCAGCAAAACTGTAAAAACTTTTGCCTCAGCAAAACTTGTAAATCTTATTATTAATTTACAAGTGCTTGTTTTGTTTGTTTAATGGAGAGCTTGTCTAAACAGGCCAGAAGGGACTATAAACTACTACGCATCCTTTTAATTACACAAGTTTATCATTAAAAATGTATACAAATTGATCCAAGATCATATAAAACCCACTTAGTCAGTGGTTCGCCGCTAGGGGGGGTGATCTCAGTAAACTCGCATTCATGAGTTCACAGAGAAGAGATATGATTGATACAAGACTTCAGATGTCTGTGGAGTCTGTGATCGTTGTTGTCTGATTCTCATCATGTTTATATATATCATATATATATATAAAATGAATCATGGTACATGAAAGATCTCATCAAGTTTAATAAAAATTAAGTACATTGCGAGGTACTGAAATTTGTAAACATTTCGAAACAGTTATGACGTAACAAAGTCTCTTTTACTGAAATCACGTGACTTTAGCATTTTGATACGCGCTCCGAAACACTGTTTTGAAACAAATGATTTGAAAATCACTACCTCAACCACTCATTGTGTCATTGTTTTGGACTGTCTATTTGTGTATGACCTTTTGCCTACCTTTTGGATTACGTTTGAGGATTAGCCTACCCCTTAAATAAACTACTGCTTTTGGATCCTCTACCTTCATGTCCATATGCAGTTCATGACACTAATGAAGAAAAAGGGAAAAAAATATATATATATTTTTTTATATATGGGCGGGATTAAAGTAAAAAAATATATTCTGATATCCTAAAACCTTACATAATATTTTTATATTTATATTTTTTATTCAGCAAGTTCAGTCAAAAGTGACACATTTAAAATGTTACAAAATACTTTAAATAAGTTATTTTGAACTTATATATAATATATAATATTATTCATATGTACATTTGTAAGTTTAATTTTCTTGATATTGAAGTTTTTCAAGAATGTTTCAACATAATTGCCACATGCATTTTAAACTAGATTTTTACATTGTTTTTTTTTTTTTTTTTTTTTTTTTTTCTCTTTATTTATAGCGGACACTCTCATTTGTCACTGACAAAAACGACTTTTGTACACATCCACATGAAATGAACCATTTTCAACTGGACTGTTTGAAAAAGCTACCTGTGTGTTTGGCTTTCAGAGGAAAAAAAAAATGTTCCAAAAATATAGTCTGCACATTTTACAGCTTCCGTGGCAGCTCTAAAACTCTTTGGGATTAGTGGTCTCTCTGGCAGTGTAATTAAGATGCTGTGGATGCTTAATCTAGCTGTCATGCCTCACTAGAAAGTCTAATCACTGTGTAGCTAATTACATTAAATCCGGGAGCAATGTTAGACCATCACTCTTCTATTTTGTCAGAAGGGCAGGTGGATTAGAAAGTGTTTAAAGCATCAAGTAAACATCTCTGTTCTCTTGACACTAGTTCTGCCTTCCTATATTTAATTTCCATCTCGCTTGCTCTTATTTGTAGATGCATAACAACTTACGTCTGTCATTCCGCTGGGAAATCGAGTGCATGATTTACCGTATCGAGTAAACCTTGACATTATTTACATGCCAGAACAGACCATTGATTCTCAGAGTGCAAAGCTCATGGACTGGTGAAAACGAATGAGTTGAAGTTGACAGTCAACTCTGTGAGGGCTAAAGATTAACTCCTCTGAGGCTTAGTGGTGATTAAATGCAAATATTAGAACAATACTCAGAGGTGCTCTTGGCTGTAATGGATTTCTCAGGTCATCTGGGAGCACAGCTAAATTATACAGGAGATATTCAAACAATTTTTTGACACTTTTTTGACCATAGGTTCAGCCTGATCATCTAAAAAAGGTAGGACTCACCTATCAAAGGAGTGATGGCAGAAGTGAACACTGAGCTGCTCTGAACAACAAAGGTCATGCCAGCACCAACCAGAATAGCCAGGTAGCCAGTCAACCAGCCGAACGGGAAAGGAAAGTCTGCAGGAAAGTGTTTTGTTTAAATCTCTTGAAAATTCAGCAAAAATGACAAGATACTAGAGGCTCCCTTTGGGGTTTTGCAGACTGTAAAACTGAGCAGAAAAGTTCAGATATTTTGTGAAATGACCTAACATCAAGAATATTTTATTTGCTCATTCTCTTTAATAACTTAATTTAACTGAATAAAGATCAAAGAAAAATCCAATGTTTTCACTGGCCAACTTAATTTTATTTATTAAATATAACCAAATTTTGATTTTGATTTAATTACAACGTTTAATTGTTTGGGAATTAAGGACACTAATTGTTAAAGTTTTCCAAGCAAAATTTTTGCCCAATCTCAACTGATACATGACTTCAGATGTCTGTGGAGTCTGTGATCGTTGTTGTCTGATTCTCATTTTCATGACTGGTCAGTCATACATTTTCAATAAGTCAGTCTAACACATTCCCTCTGTGTCTATGAAACCATGCTGTTGTAGTACATGAAGAATGCATTGTCTTGATCTAATAACCCTGGACTTCCCATGAAAGACTTCATCTTGATATGTCTCTGAACATCCCAATAAATGCCTCCATGTCAGTGATACATTTGCAGACATTCCAGTCACCCTTGCCATTTGCTCTGCTGCACCCCCATACCATAACAGATGTTTGCTTTTGCATCTGTCAGTGATGAAAGCCACACATTCATCTGAGGTTTCCTGTCTGGCCCTACACAGACTGAGATCTCTTTGGATTCCATGAATCTTTGCACAGTATCATGTATGGTAGTTGGCGAAATACCTAAATTCTTTAAGATTTTGGATTGAGAAATGTAATTTAATTTAGTTATTTGTTTATTTTTGTTATTTGACACTTGAAATTTGGCACAAAGGGATGAGCCATGATCCAGCTTTGCTTGCGGAGTCCCAAACATGATCCCCTCACCCAAACATGATCCTTATCCTGCTTATTGTGAACTGTTTCAAAAATCTGATATTTAACATAGTTTCACCTTTACTTTGCCTCTGTCCCAACTTTTTTGGAGCGTGTTGCAGCCGTAGAAATCAAACTTTGTTTATTATATATATATATATATATATATATATATATATATATATATATATATATATATATATATATATATATGTATATATATCAGTAGTTACACAAGATTCAGTTTGATAGTTTGATTTATAAAGTCATTTAAATATTATTTAAGATGAAATGAGTTGTACCGCCAATATGATCCAACTTAAGGCAGTGATTCCATACAATTAAGTTCAGTTAAGAAATTCCAGATGGCAAATAAATCAGTGTATTATAAACAAATCTTAAATTAGATTAAGTGAGATCAGTGATAAATTAAATGTTCAAAATATATTTAATAAATGTTGATGATCTGATCAGACCGTCAATATTAATAAAAGCAGAATCATGTGATATACCTGTGGTAAAAAAATTTTTAAAAAAATAATAATATATGAGATTTTTTTTTTTCAACATTTGACATGGATCCTCACAATCACATTACCTGTGTTAATAGATAGTTCCCACCTGAGTTGATGATTTTCTGGATAGCTTTGGCTACTTGTCCCTGGAGAAGGGAGTTGAGAAACTTAACCAGCAGCAGAAGGCAGGTGCAGAGCACCAGCAGAGAAGAAGCCAGCAGAATCAACCCCACAGACAGATCAGACAAACCCGTCTCGACAAAAAGATGAGTGCCTGTTCCAACAGACACATGTATTTACATCTCCAAATCTGCCCGTCACTCATGCGTTGACAGGCATATGTTCATATAAACAGTGATTACCCCAACAGCTGCTGATTATGGTGTGTTAGAAGAAAGAGTATTTTAGATTTTATAATTATTTATGCATCATGAGAAAATGGCTTCTAAAAATGAGGCCCATGGTTATATTTGAGGGCTTTAGCCATTCACTATGGCCTGAAAAATATGGAATTATTACTTTATTTCCTCAATACGATGGCTCCTGTGTTTGAAAGATGATAAAATAAATAAATAAATAATAAAAATATGCAGCTTATTGCCTCAAAGTCATTATATGAGCCTGGATGACTCAAAAGCTCATTCAAAGTTTAAAAACATCTTGCTTCCTAAGACAGTCTGTACGCTGTTTGTTACTGTTGTTGATGTCGAATGTGTAGTTCCTCTTTTAAACAAGCATATGACTCAGTGGCTGTTTCTATCACAGGATGTACTAATACAGAATAAATTATAGTTATTAGCTTTGAGTAAACGAAGAAGAGCCAGTCTACAGAGGGACTAAAAAACGAGTTTTCTTCACGGAAAAAAGAGTGCATTGTTTGAATACAGCATTTCTCTGCATTAAAAAAAAAGTTTGAAGCCAGATAGAATGGAGAACAAAACTTTGTAATTTAAAAATGTATGCATGAAATGACTAAAGGCTGATCAATCAAAGGACGGCCTTTGCTGTGTCTTTGTCCATTTCATTCTCTATTCCTTTGAAATCTGATAGAGTTTCAACTTACATTTTTCAGCATTTTGCACTGTTGAGTTTTCTGAAGACAATATAGAAAAATTTTCTTGGATCTGGGGATAATAAACGTACATAACATCAGAACATAAAAGATCTTCATCTGTAAGAAAACAGAGATGTCGCTCACCATGATCCGTGTCTGGCACCAGACTTTTATCAGGCTCTTATTGCGTAGCACCTCTTGCCCTGTTGCTATACCTACGATTACTGTCTTATCCAGCTGAAAAGGGAAAATAATTTTAAATGCTTTTTAACTCTAAACCCATTTTAATGAGACCAAAGAGTACTGATAGAGATACAGACGTTTTCACAAGTTCCAAAGCATTTAAAAAAAATAATAATAATAAATAAAAAATGATCAGTTTTCTTTTTATTGATAATGACACCCAACTGGCTGCATACTTAAAGTAATAAATATTGTTTATTCATCATCATGTTGTGTCGTGAAACACAAAAGGGGAAGTTTTCCGGCTGCTTTTGAATATGGGATATCAAGCCCCAAAAAGTTTAAAAAGACTTATGTGCTACATTCTAAAGATGTTGTCACATTTTGGTCAAATTTCACAAGTTAAAAATTCCATGGCCTTTTGTAAATAGTGAAGCGATGACTGAACACAGAAGTCACTTTTAAACCAAGACGCTTTCTGTTGGTCAACACAGCAAATCCATCTGACCAATTTAAATCCACAGGAGATTCTCTGTGTGGAAAATTTCACCCTCACACAAAATATACAGATTGTGTGACTTCCCATTGAAATTACTGGATTTTGCCTGGATAATTTAACTGTTTCAACTGTGGACTTCCTCATTCCCAAACAATTAGTAAAATTGTATGCATTGTGTAGCTTGAGAACACTTTTTATATAAAGCATGATTCATGCGCACCACATTTATAATACTTTTATTGCATCTTTTGTCTTTTTTTTCAATATTGACAGCCTATGAAGGATTTACCAAAAGTCTCTTTTCTCTTTTCCATAGAAGAATGAAAGGCATCCTTGATGTTTCTAGAACATATTCTTATCAGTTAGACTTCAAAACAGATAATACTGTACCTGTATAATACGTTTCGTGAGGGGTTCTGTGATGACTTTCAGGAGCTCTGGACCATTCTCTCCACTCACGAGGTTGAAACTTTCAACCACCGCCCCCGACGTGAGCCTCATCACGCCAGTGATGGCTTCCAGCGGCAGCAACACCAACACTGACAGCCAGTTAAAGCAATCGTGCACTGTGGCACCCGCAAAGGCTCTGAAACAGACCCACACAGAAAGTGTCACTGAAGAACTCCAAACTTTCTATTGATAGTTGAATGCTGACAGTATGAGGTACTGTATGCTTTCTCTACCGTTTGAACTCCTCTCTCTCCCCTGCCTGCATCAGAGCCACGATGGTGTTAGTGACAGATGTGCCTATGTTTGAGCCCATGATGATAGGAATGGCCGATCCAACATCCAACACTGCATGAAACATAGAATGCAGAAACCCAATCGATAGATGTAAGTCATGTTTCATTAAAGGAACACCCTGACTTTTTGGGACTTTAGCTGATTCACAGTATCCCCCAGAGTTAGATAAGTCCATACATACCTTTTTCATTTCTGTGCGTTCTGTAAGTGTTATTTGACGCACCCACCGCTAGCCTAGCTTAGCACAAAGACTGGATGTAAATGGATAATGGTAGCATAGTAATCCCAATAAGTGACAAAATAATGCAAACATTTTCCTATTTACATGGTGTGATCTGTATAGTCATAGCGTGTACAAATAACAAGGCTATATGAGACAGAGACCATTTTAATCGTATAAATACTGGGAACTATATTCTCACTAGGCGTAGGAGCACAGCTAACGTTACTTGGGCGGAGTGATTAGTGCAGCACAAGAGACGCCCCGTTGTAAACAAAACAAACGTGACTAACTAGCTAGACGTGACTCGTGATCATGGCTGACTTTGAGGAATTGTCAGACTCAGAGGAATTTTACTGTGTATCAAACCAAGATCCAGAACCATATAGTTTTGAGCCAGAATACACAGACGAGGAGTTACAAACTTTGGAAGCTGTAAGACAAGATTATCAATTTACATCCAGTCTTTGTGCTAAGCTAGGCTAGCAGTGGGTGCGTCAAATAACACTTACAGAACGCACAGAAATGAAAAAGGTATGTATGGATCTAACTCTGGGGGATACTGTGAATAAGCTAAAGTCCCAAAAAGTTGGAGTGTTCCTTTAAGTACAACAATCCTCCTAAGCCAGTTATGAAGGGCTCCCATCATCTACAAAAATCATTCTCTGGAAATTCTTTCTCTGAAAATCACTTTTGCCCATTACAATATAAAATAACACCATAGCAACAAAGTGAACATTACTTTAATAATATTAAAACTTCCCAAAAATGAGACGCATAAATAACATGGTTCCATTTGCGCTTGTATGCAGTTTGCTACAAAATACAATAAAGTAGCATAGTTTGTTACCTAGATGAATGGATCATTGCCACTCAGCTAACAAATATGTTCTAAAAACATTTTGATAACATTTCCTATAGAATGGATGTTATGTTACTGTAAGAACATTTGTTCATTTTTGCTCACTTTGAAATAACCTTGCCAGAACACTACTGCATATTTTCTGAGCAGGTACTACATTTGATAAGAAACAAACTTTGTGACTATTTAAAAAGTATGTTCTTTTTCAAGGGAACTTCAAACTGTGTCTTCTGAGGGTCGCTATGGGGAAAACGCCTCGTCGGGAACCGTGTCTGAAGCATACATTAAAAAACAACAACAACACGTTGGTCGGCAACAGCCCATGACGTCACTACCGGTGCGACTAAAGTATAAATCCTCTTCTCCATCTTCACTAACTGTTTTGTTTGTGGTTTCCCCATAGCAACCCCTACAGTACGCAGTGTCTTGTGCCCTACTCAGGGAACCATTGTTACATAAGTAACCTGAGAAGTTATGTATGAATATATGTAGTATGAAAGAAATTCATGCATACTTCAAGAAGGTTCTACCTGCATCCTAAAATAACAACCTAAAAACAAGCTAATAGTACAAATTTAAGTAGTACAAGTTATGTCTTCCGCAAAAAATGCATACAAAATAATGGCTGAGAGGATATCATGAAGCAATCTACTCTAAGTAAATTTATTTTGTCTGATGGCATTGGTTGTTTTCTTTGTAGGAGAGCATAACTTGTAATAGGCATAACTTATAGGGGCGTGGTTTTTTCTTGCCGTTCACAACTCTTTTCCTATGGCCTCATGGGATAGATGCACACTTTAGAATCTCTGCAGAACTAGTACGTCATATGGGAACTTTTGCCTACCGTTTTATAAATAATATGAATTTGAACATATTTGTTCCACATACTGCTTTTCGCCTACTTCATAGAAGGGAAGTAATAATAATCAAATGCACAAACTGGATTAGAAAATATCAGTCACTAGATGGCAGTGATGACCAATCAGAATTGAGTACTCCAGAGTGCTGTTTAAAAATGTTTAAGTATTAAAATATAGTAACATAAATGGGTTTTTAGGTTTGGCAGAGCAATACTGTGTTTGTATTGACTGCATTTGACTTACATCCAGAAGAGACCAAACTGACAACAATGGAGGTGGAAGTGCTGGAACTTTGGACCAGGACAGTAACCAGTATTCCCACCACCAGTCCCGCCACAGGGTTAGAGAGGACAGCATTGTCCTTAAATATGTCCCCTGCAACCTTACCTATCCAAACATACAACAAAGTCCACTCAAAGTTTTTATTTTCACACTTAGGATGTGATATTGAGATTAGTAGTTAGTTGTCACAAAGTAACTAGCTTTTTACATTTATTTTGGAAACAGGATATTCACAATAGTTACTGTATCAGAGAACAGTGGAAAATGTCAAACAAAAAGGTGTTAAAGGTTACCTCCAGCTAACTGAAAGGCTGAGCTGAGGATGTCCAGTGAACAGATGAACATGTACAGAAATAGAAGAAGAAGTGGTATCTTGCAAATATTGATGAAGATTTGTTTTCCCATTGTCCTCATTAAATGGTTCTGGCTAAAAAGATCATATATATTACATGCACACGCACATGCACACACACACACACGCACACACACGCACACACACACACACACACACACACACACACACACACACACACACACACACACACACACACACACACACACATTACAATTCTGAGTTAATTGATTCCACTCTCTTTTTCTTTTTCCTTCCTCTTTTTGGTTTTATTGACAATCACAGTCTTGTTCGTGAAGCAATTAAACACAAGACATGACATTATGAGAAAACAACATGATCAGTACGTACCTCGTCATAGAATGATGCACTGCTCTGTCTGTGTATGCATTTATCAGCCATCATTTATACCTACAATCTCAGTTTGGGGGACAAAGTCACTCATTATGCAGTGCATAGTTAAAATTTAAATGGAAAAACATGAGGAAATTAAAGTTGTTTATTTACTTAAACTACCCCCAACCTCAAATGATTTTATTCACAATGCTTTAGCTGTGACAGAGCAGCATAGCTCAATAGTTGTTCATGTCACTCTAAGGGGCCTAAGAATGGACAGTGGGACACCAAGTGGTAAGTTTTTTTAAGACATTGATGAATAGTTTGTATACATCCAGACCTGCTCTGCTTTTCAATTACAATGCCTGATTGCAGATAGCAAAATGCATGACTTGTGCATAATGCATAAATTATGGATGTTTAGATTTATAGAATATAGACTGTAGAGGTAAAATAAGAGTTTACCCAAAAATGAAAATTTGGCATTTTTATTTGGTTTTATTTTTTTTTACCCTCAGTTAATCTAAGATGTAGATGAGTTTGTTTTTCATCTGAACAGATTTGGAAAAATTTAGCATTACATCACTTGCTCACCTCACCAAATAGATCCTCACCAAAAAAAAAAAAAAAAATCAGATAATATCATATTATTAATATGAAAAAAAATTAACTGGAGAAAATATTATGGATAGTTATAGCTGGAAGCAATACTTTGAAGTTTAAATGTATTGGATTATTACAAACACAACTTTTTGCTTCACAAGATGTATGATGATCATTTTGATGTTTTTATTAGCTCTTTGAACTCTCAATCTGATAGCACCCATTCAGTGCATTTATAAGCAAGTGATAAAATGCAAACAAATTAATCTACATCTTGGATGGTCTCAGGGTGAAATCCTTTAAGAATCCGATAATCAGTAACACTATAATTCCCTACAAACTGCAAGATGCATGAATGAATAACATTCTTTCAACTCAGCTCCACAATGATAGTCAGTTGTAAAATGAAATGACTTCACAAGACCCCTATTATCCCAAATGCTATCTTGGATAAATGGCATCACAGGAAAATATAAATTATGTCTAAATTATTTGCTTTGTTTAAAAATCTAAAGTGACAAGAGATTAATTTTTATACATAATAATTAACTGTATAATTTTCATTAAATCTTTCAAGATACTCATGTTGTTTTAATCTTATTGTGTCTATTATTTGTTTTCCCAGAAAATAGTCTGACGTTCACAACAACCAAACAGCAACAGTGGTGAATTCAATAAAAAATAGCTCCCACCCACCAAACATTCCTATTATTTACACCTTGGTCAGCTGGCAGTCATGGACACCCACAAACAATGAAATGAGAACTTGACAGAATTGATTCATTTCCAAATAAAGTGTCACAGTGAGCAGATTATTTCCTGAAACTCTGATTCTCTAACCCTGGTACGTGCACTCTACTCCAGGGCTGGATCTGTTGGTAAGCCGGCCTTCAGCATCAATCCGTACTCCGGTGGTGTGCTGACTGTGGTGATGTGACAATAAGGCAACAGCACTAATGATCTGGGCCACAGTCATTTTCAGCGCCAAATAAGCAGAAATAATTTAAAGTGGGTGAAAGCTCATGATGTGAACACTCTGCATCTGTCTGTTATAAGTCAGGGGACACTGGCATGGTTGTTAGCAATAGATAGGAGATGGTAGCCTTTTGACCGCAATGGATAAATTTGGAAATATAGAGCTGATAATATGTTTGGAGTTCAGAAATTCAGACTTTAGTGTAATTGGTTTAATTCAGTCATTAAATCCCCCAGCATCATTATTTAAGTTATAATAATAATAATAATAATAATAATAATAATAATAATAATAATAATAATAATTTTCTTTTCTTTTTTTTTTTTTTTTTTATGGCATTTTGCCTTTTTCCTAGTAAATGTGTCTAAAAATACTAAAAAAAAAAAAAAAAAAAAAAATGAATGAGGATTGTGCTTAATTCAAGTTGCAAACATAATTCAAAATGTTATCTGAAGCTGGATTATATTACACTAATTTAAAGTAACAAAATCTATTTTAATACTACTTAAGATTTGCTTTTGCACTGAATATATCTTGAAGTTTATATATTTATCTAGTTTCACGTATAAATGTTACAACAGTGAGGTTTATTTAAAGATATAAACATTATTCAGGATGTTTAAAATATATATATATATATGTATTGGATGTACGGTATAATACAATAAAAAAATAAGATTACATTTTGTTTATTTTTCATAGAACTAAAAATGTAAAATAAATGTTAATTATTATTAAAATATTTTTTTTACTGATGATTTACTACAACTACATATGTACTGTATGAATCTATTGATATGAATCACATACACAATTTACTGATATATCCAGCTTTGCATTTATTTCACAAACAAAACAGACTCACACCAATTCAAAAAGCTACACATGACTTTTGTTGGTTTTCTTCAATACTAACTAAACCACGTAAAACACTGAATCATCCTCTTGTTATTAACCATAATTCCAGCCCAAAGTCCAACAGTCATTTCATCTCTGATGAGGCACTCAGTTCTGAGGTCTCCTATAAAATATACAACACATTAGACACAAAGTAATTGAGGAAATCAAACACAAACATGAAGCACATAATATAGCAGCTCTGACAGCACAAGCAACATTTACTGGTATTTGGTCCAATCTCTGATCAAATGTTTTTCAAAGTCAAGTTCTAAAGCAGCCCATAATCCATCATTTCATGTTTACCTCAAGTTGTTCGGTTTCTGGTTTAGCCGGAAGAGATTTTTGTGGTGTATGAAAGGCCTGTGGCAGGAGTGTAAAAACGACAGATTTTAGAACACAGAAAGAGGTTTTCTGATCACAGATCTCTGAAGATGATTACTCCACTGTCTAAATGAGAGCTTGCACTCTTCAAAAATCTGCAAAAATATAGCTGCAAGCAGTGATTACCGGGGTTCAAGCGATTAAAATTTTCTACGCTTTTAGGGTCTTGGCCAACCCAAAATGTATGGCTTACACTAAAATACATCCATGATGGAGAATACCCTTACAGACACACATACAGAAATGAAATGGTTAACTTATTATATTAAATATCATTAAGAATGCTTACACACACATGCACAAACATTTTATTGTAGACAGATTTGAAATAAATGAGAGGTAATAAAATGCTTACTGAATGTCTCCTCTTTATAACACTATTTTTAGATTTCACTGGAATCATAATCTGGCATAATTGTAACAACTGATTCCTCTTGTAGAAAAGAAGTAGTCATCTTGGAATTCTAAGGGTTATATCTGACATTTTCATTCTTCATATATTCTTACTCTGTGACAACTTGTTTACATTCTTTTCTGTACAATTGAGACAAAAGTTTCTATCTACAAAGTTGAACTCTAACTTGGTTTGATGGACCCTTTTCACAAGACTGTGATGACGCATTTAACAGTCATCAGTGTCTTAAATCCTCAAAAAAATTTCATATTTGATTTTTTTAAAAATATTTGTACATTTATAACACTATTCATTGTATAGTCTTGCGTAGCCACACCTTCAGACTGACGGCTAAAGGTCTGGAATCCACCGCAGCTTTCTTTGGCCAAGGCCCGCCCATGAGGCCATTTGACTGACATGTCAAAAATCCAATCACAGTTTGTTTGGTTCTGCATCATGTTTCACAATACTTTTGAAAACCCAGCATTTAGTTGATCCTGATGAGCACTCGTCTTCACAGTTGTAAACACAGCACCTTTCTTTTTTTCGTGAGGGTGTTTGGCAGCACGTCATCTTTGTTTCCAGGCATAAAACACGTCTCATGGAAATCCTGTATAATTCAACCAATCTAATGGTGACTTTGACACTCCTGAAGTGTTTCCACTTTAGTGTCCCATATGCATCAGACGTTTAGCTAACGGTCCATGGGCGTGATGTCTGAGGCTGAGACTATTCTTTATATTATATAACCTTTGCATCAAATGAAAAAAAAATTAAAAATTGTTAACGTTATTGCAAGGGCGTTTCTAATGTAGCGTCTATGGGAGGGATGGTGAATTTTACATTGTGCTCTCTTCTGACTGCTGTTATCCGTCTCTCTCAATGTTTTCCTTTTATTGAAAGTCATGAAAAAAACTATCCTGGAGTTTTACTTTTGTTATTTGAGTAAATGCAAAAAATATATTTGTGGTACTCTCCCATTCACTGCTCTTCAACTTAACCCAACTATGATGACTTCCCCTGCTGAGAAACCTGGATATGTGTAAAAAGTAGTTTGCAAAAGTACGAATACGAATGTGAATGCATCAGACCAGAAACGCAAGCCAGTGCGAATATATTTCGCATTTCGCTGCATAGCAAAGTTTAGATTTGCTGAACTCTGACCTGCGAATTTGAGGTTTTTCTATTATTCATTGGAAAATATATTTTTTTTCTACTATAAAATTACTTTGTAGTAGTAGTAGTAATACAATAATAATAACAATAATAATATATATATATATATATAATAATAATAATACATTTAAGAATATTATGAAAAGTTATGTCCCCCCCCCCCCCCCCCCAAAAAAAAAAAAAAATTCAAAGAAAAATTCAAAGAAAGGTAGAGACACTTTTTTCCCTGAGTAAACACACATTCACTAGATGGTGCTGGACAGCTGCTGAAATATTTAGTAGAGTGACACACTGCTTGTACAATACACAGTTTTTATTGAGGGCTGTACTGTGTCAATATAGGACTTTAAAATTAGAAGCTGAAAATTGACACACAGTCCCCTGCCCATTGAATCATCTCATTTGATGCACAAAAGCAACACTGCCATCTACAAACACATAAAGTGAATTAAAGATAACGTGAGAGCCACTTAAATTGAAATGTGTGGGACATTAGCATTCTGTAGAGCCACTACCTTTTTGGCTTGCTGTACCTCCTCTGTGGACTTGGATCTATTTTTCACTGTCTGTTTTTGTGGGGAGATGGAGGACACCTCGGGGGAATGAAAATAAAATGGGTTAAAGCCGTTTTGGAACATCTGTGTTTGCTATTAGGATGGTTTCCTTTGTATTCTGTGATACTCTCATTGCATTTAATTCAGTATCCACTTACTTTATTCTCTGTCCTTTCCATGTCTCGACTTTATGAGGGAAATCAGCTGTCTTTAGATAATGCAGTCAATGCTTTTGGTTATCTGAAAATATGAAAGAGACAGAGAATAACAACATTAGCCATGATAATACTTCACAAAGAACAGTCTCCATCTCTGTATGTCACTCTTTTGTTTGATAGAATGATAACTATAATTGGTCCAGGTTATGATAAGCCGCTTAGAAGCCTGGCTCACTTTCACAACTTTTTGTACCATGTCTCTGTGGAATATTTGTCACAGAACAAACCAATTCCAAATTGCTTCTGGCGGGAATCCCATGACAAGGTTCCGTAGGCGTAGCTGAGAATGAGACATTTGTGCGGTAAAGTGAAGCAGGAAAGGCACCCTTGAAAGCACGTCAACAGAGACCTGAATTTTAATAAGCCAAAACAATACATTTTACATTTTCTAAAGACTGTTGTCATGTTGATCTATGTCGTGCTGACACATAGCTACGCGGTTGCCAAAGGAGTTGTGAGTAGTTATTAGGACATTTAGGTGGTTGCCACAATCATTTATGATATATTGCTCCCTAAAGGATTTTTCACCAGTGTGGGAAAATAACAAGGGCTTGGGGAAAAAGAGCCATCAAAATATGCAAAAATTCCCCCTGAATTCTTGTGAGAATGCTGAACTCAGTGAGATTGTCATTAACTCAATGACCACTTCAATAATGGTGAATGTTCTTTGCTCTCTTTCTGTATATACAGTCATTTTTAAAAATTGTATACGAAATTTAAATAACTGTTTAGTTTATCAAAATTAAGACTTGATTTGGTAATGCATCAAAAGCAGTGAACTTATTTATAAACATTTCTCAGCTTGTTTGCCTGTGTAGCCTAAAAGGATAGGCCTATGTCATTTTTCACACACTAAAACATTTGCAATACAATGCATATTACTTATTATTATTCAAATGTCAATAACAGTAATCGACAATGGTCACTGTGATTTTACTAAGTAAGACATGTTGCTGGATCAACATCTTTTGATGATCCTGGATCAACATTATTGTCCAAAAATATAGATTTAACCAAATCCCTACCCCTAAATCTAACTTTACCCATAATGTATTCCTAAAATCATTGGTAAATGATAGCTGACTGACAAGGGCATAGAAGCACCTTACAATGATTTTAAGCCTAAAACCGATACTTTCTGAAAAGTTATATCACTATTCTGATTGATTGATTGGAATGTTGTTCCAGGATAAACTAGGATGATTTTGCTATAATATTACTTTGCTGTTAAGTAAATAAAATTGACAATACAAAAGTAAAAAATTACCCAGGAAATCACTAATGCAAATGTTCCCTTTAATGGAAAAAAGTTCATTTCTGTTCATTTCTCACCCTGGTTTTCACCTTTTTTTTTTTTTTTTCTTTTTTTTTTTTTTTTGCCAGGGAAATCATTTTTTATAGCTATATTTGTGAAAAACAAAATGACTGGTGCCTAAATGATTTTTTTAATTTATTTTTTATCTTTGAGATCCAAATGCTGCCTGGCTTTATTACAGACTATTAACTTTTGCTCACTGTATTATTCTAGAAAAGCAGGAATAAGCTTGTGACTGGCTTAGGTATTATTCTTTCTGCACACATCATAACTGAAACTGCTTGTCTAGAAATATTGATGTCTGTTAAATGCACTTATGAATGCCCACTCAGCTTCAAATAAATAATCTTTGGTCTCATTCTGTTTATATGAAATGATTTGAACCTCCATTGTTATTGACTGCTTGGAACCTTGACTGCATAAATGCCTTTAATAAATGAAGGCTTTGGCAGACTAAACCTAGACAGCCTCTATTTACTGTGTGCTTAGTCTTGCCTTTCACTGATATGACTCATCAACACCTTCCAAAGCTCTTCAATTGCAATCAAATGGTAGGTCATATATTGACCAAAGCTTAGACAGAGCTTTGAATCAAACCGATATAGGTACAATACAATATGATTCATCAAAGCCGAACACGAGCAGTTTATAAAACAGCACAGTTCCACAGTACAAATTATTTAAATTATAAGTAAAAAAAAAAAAAAAAAAAATAGATGTAGAATACTTTTCTGTGGATAGATGACACATAACACAGACATTTGTCTTTTTATAATAATTTAAGTTAGGGTTCATTTAAATCAATCATGACCACACTCAAATAGTTTTAGCATATTAATAGATCTGAATATGTCAATGTATTAGGCCTTGGCAGACTATATCAGCTATGAATGCTTCTGCAAGTATAGATTGGCTACCACATAGATACACAGACGTGACCATAAGATATGCTTGCTTTCAAATGAATAGGCATACATAAATCCATAGCAGCTTCAGACAGGTGGAGCTGGAGGAGGTGGAGGGTTTCAGAGGAGCTCTGATAGCATACTGCAGGGCCAGCTTACAGCAAACACTTAACCAGACTATTTAAATGTTGTTACTCTCATTGGCTGTAGAATCAGGAGAAGCCAATCAACATGTGCATGTGTCGTAAATGATGTGATTGTTAGCAAATTGTAGCAGCTAGAATTTAAAGGACCTATCAGGCTAGATTTTTAAATTTTATTTTATTTTATTTTTTTGGCTAAACTATTAATTTTATTTAATAAATTAATGAATATTCTACATGTATATGCTGTAAATAATAATGATTATAAATATTGTCATTAGTCGACAAAAATAGTTTTAGAGTAACTATAGAGTAATTGTCACTCTGCAGGACACTTGAAATGTAACATCAGCTGGAAAAAGGCCACTAGCTGGGGTGAGTCTGACCTCAAACATGAGACTGGTGCAAATGTCAACACTTAGAAGACAGCAGATGGTGACTCGTCAAGCCATCAGCCCTGCTGCATGCATATGTATTTGCTGGAAGGAGAGAGGCTACGAGGGCGAAATAGAGATATAGATAGACAAACAGAGAGGGCGAGAGTGTTTTAAAATGAGATGCAAATATCTAGGTAGAGCAAAGAAAACTACCTCCTTATTACTCATGTATCTCAGTTCAGTATTTTGTGTTATATGCCTTTAAAACAGAAACTTTAATCAGTATTCAATAGTTATTATAAACAAGAGTGTGGCACGGAAGCAGCTATTCAAAATCTTACCCAGGACTGAGGCCAATTAGGACTCTACAGCTCTTCCGACTGCATCACCAGACGGTATTACCATGGCAACAAGCTGGTACCAGGAGCCTGACAGATGAAGGAATGAATGTGACGGGTTGTGTCCCTCAAGGGTGGGTTTAGATTACAGGGACCCCGTCTCAAAATGTGATTTTTCATCTTTCAAAACAGAGCAAGGTGAACTTTGTGCCTGTACACAATGTTCTGGAGAACGGTTACAACAATGCGATTTGAGTTTATTCAAATCAGTGATAGAAAATTATTAGCTTGACTCATTCAGGTTGCCTGACCTCACATTTTGATTGAATCACTGAATCATTTCATGTTGTTTAATATAATCTTTATTGTGTACTTTACATATCTGTTATGAACAATTAACTGGCAGATGAGTCAAGACAATTATGTTCCATAAACCAAGCCATCTAAATCTAATGATTCATCTCAGATCAGTTTTGAACATGTTGTGCACAAACTCTGAAATGTTGTGAACAGATAAGAAAAAAAAAAAAAAGAGCAAGAAGGCACTTTTTTTGTGAGGCGCTATGAGAAATTTATCTAGAAAATTTGCAAAATGGTTTATAATCAGTGTTATAAAATTAGAGTTGCAAATTTCCATTTGATAATTAAAATATGTTTTTAATCTTTCATAGAACTGTGGGACAGCACTATACACATGCAAGTTACAGATTTCGTAGATGTTAAGTCATTTTTAAATCCAGCATTTATTGAAAACTGCCTAATTTTATAAATGCATGTATAGATCTTACTGTGTAAGATCTATATATATATATATAAATATATATATATATATATATATATATATATATATATATATATATATATATACATATAAAGTTTTTTTTATATTTGTGAAAAAATAAAAAATAAACACTGAGTAAATTTTAACAATCAAATTTATATTACTACTTTAATAATAACTTTTTTAATAATGACACACACACACACACACACAGGGTTAAGATGACATCAACTCCCCTAGACAATATAATAATTGCATTTTTAAATAAATAAATAAATAAATATTAAAATAGTAATACAAATCTGGTGCATATGCTGTAATTAGCATAACAAAAACTAAAATAAAATTACTGGAGTTTGTTAAAGTGGTCTTACCTTGCAAAACCTGTTGATATTTCAGTTTATACTCATTGAAGACACTCACGCAGTTCACGGTTCTGCTTTAAACTACAGAAAATAGACCTTTGAAAACGAATTAGAACAGTATAATTGTATCCTCACAAAGACTTGCTCAGTGTTGAAAGGCAGAATCCTCACCTCACAGATTTGCCTCCCTCCCTTCAGTCATCTTTCACTCTCTGTGCCTTCCCATCCCTTCTCTTTTCTCATTCTCTCTCTCCCTTTCTCTTTCTTTCTTTCTGTGCCTCAGCTTGGGAGCTGGTCATCGGATTGAGTCTGATTACTTCGCCACTCACTGTCCATTCAGAGACCATAAAAATAATGTCCCTGATGAAGACTTTCCCAAGGACAAGATGCTAGGGGGAAATATATGGGTGTGTGTGTGTTTAGTTTGGGTGTGTGTTATTAAAGCCTAGGGAACCATCAGCATCAAGCTTACTATAGCTGAGTACACTCCATGCATTAGTTCCTTCTCCCTCCCTGCTTTTATTTTACGTTCTTCCGTTTCTGTCATTCTCTCTCAATTCACCCCGGGGCAGCTGCATGTCTTAAGAAGACACACGATTAGTGAGCGAAACCCAACAAACCTCGAGAGGACCTCACAGAAGCCCAGCCATTATCAATCTTTTAAGCCATAAAATGATCATTAAATTGAAACTAATAATGTTTAATTCAAGTTCATGGTCTTATTGTGGACAGTTTATCAGTAGACGTTACTGTGAAGCAAAATAATGGCTTGTGGAGGGCCAACATACTGCAGATTTTAGCCCCAACCAGCTTCAATACACATGTTTCTAAAGGTCCTTGATTAGCTTGTTCAGGTGTGTTTGATAAGGGTGGAAGCTAAACTCTGCAGGGCAGTGGTCCTCCAGGATCAGGTTTGGACACCTCAGGACTAAGCAAAGAATGACCGCTGCCAACAGTACCATTTACAGAGGCAAGTGCACACACACAGCAGTGAGTTGTGAACACACACACACACCGTGAACACACACCCAAAGCAGAGGGCAGCCATTCGCTGCGGCGCCCAATGATTGCACCATTTTACACAGTTTTCCTATGTACTGTTCATAGAGCTGCCATTGACTCCCATTTGTGAGGAATAAAAAGAAAACTAACAGAAACTTACATCACCTTCGTTGCTTGCCCCCCTATCAGTAAGCCACACATTCTTTAGATACTGCGGCGAACTCAGACAAACAAATGGAGTTGCTAACTGTTTTAGAATGGCAGCTGTCAGTGTCAGCTGTCAAATTTTGGACACAGAAGGACCACCATTCAAGTACCACTTAAATATGCCATGGGGGGATGACATTAACATTCTGCTTGAGCAGATGAAAATTGTAACTTAAAAAGAATATGACAATATGACACTTCATTGGAATTGGGGGCTAATGCTTTAGGACATTTTGCTGCATTTTGTTTGGTTTTAGGAAATAGAATCAAATAAATTCCATTGCCATAAAAACAATGCAAGCTTAAGATCTTCCAAATTTTTTATTATGGCATTGAAACCTACAGATGTCCAAGTTCCACTCCCCATTCAAATGAACCAATTCTCGACTTCCATTGGCCCATCTGCGTTCGAGGGGAGGGGCTTACCAATAGGTCAATTACAATTTGATCACACTTAAGGGTGAACTTGAGCCTCCAAAACTCCACTCAATCTGGAATGGAATCACTCGATGGAACCCTACTTTCCATGATCCAATCAGAAAAAAAAAAAAAAAAACACAACGAAAAAAAATAATAATCTAGTCCTGTCTTTTGTTTATAAAAAATATCCTGTTTCACCTAGAAACGTTATTGTACATTAAGAAAACTGTTAAAGTCATACATAACCAAATGTTTTAATATTAAATGCAAATTTATACATTTATAAATTAAAATTAATATAGACTAATAAATGCTTAAAAACTGTTCCCTCATGATAACTAATGCATTAACTAATTTTAACAGAGTAAATTGTTCACAATAATTTTTTATCAAAACCAGTTTCCAGTGACTTTCATTGCAACCTTTAAGCCAATACGCAATGACTTCATGAAAACAGATAGAATGCATTTTAGTTAAGTGAATCATTTAGAAATAAATACAAGCAGCGGGACATTAACGTGCAGAATTATGTAGACTGTAAACAATATTTCATAGCATTGCTTTTATCAAAAAAATAAAATTTTAATGACATTGTCCATCATTAAAGACCATCCTGTACATATTCCTTAAACATCATTCTCTATTTGTCATGCTCCAGTGTGACAGATCATTAAAGCAAAGGATGTAAATATCTGTTCAGCTCACACCACAGTTTCTCGAGCCGGGTTAGAGCACTCGTTCTCTGATTGTTCCTTCCCTAATGTTTCTGATTGTTCTGCAGGAGAATCCACTTCAAGAGATTCCATACTGGAGCAGGATTCCTCCAGTGACCTGACTGTCTCAGATTCCTCCACATCTTCCAGGGGTAACTGGAGAAACTGAGGCAGCATTAGATGTTCTTTCTTTAGGAGGCCTCGCTGATCATCAGCACTGCAGCACTGAGCCCGGTTTAACAACTCCACCAAACCTGAAAGTCCCGACACATTTAGAGAAGGAGCTTGGGTTTGACTATGAAGACCAGCTAAGAGAAATTAGATAATCATCATTTACCCTCCATGTCATAGGTTCTCCTCAATCCAGGGTTCCTCTGCCGGGCAGTTGATCTGGAAATCCCTGGAGGGAACATGTTTGCATCCACAGCACCTCTCCGATCCTGGTGACAGATGCATAAGATATAAGACCACAAAGGAGGACTGAAGAAAATCAAGATATTGAGTTCTGCCGTCCTAAAGTAAAATAGACTCACTTGTAATGAAGGTGGCGAGAAGTTCCCTTTTAAGCTGCTGGCCTGGTCTACACCTGCTACATAGATAAGAATTTTTATCTTAGAGCAACTGTTCAAGACTGATTCCAGGGAAGAACAAAAAAAAAATCATAATCTCCCATAGTAGAAATATCGATAAATAAATTGTAGAATTTAAAATATTATTTTTACATACCTTTATCTAGAATTAGTTTCTTATTGGCCAGAGAGGTTACTGCAGTGTTCATATTTATTATCTGTCCAGTTCCACTCTGAAAACAGAGAACAGAAAGAGAAAAACTAAACAAAAACAAAAAACAAAATCAACAACAACATGTGAGCACATGAATGAAATATTGGCTAAATCAAACAGATCAATGTAATTTATGATATTATTTATTAAATAAAATTTAATTAGAGTTATTCTAAATAATTAGGTTACTTAGCATTTGTTACGTCTGAATAGCATATTCAAGTGAAAACCTCCAGTTTGCTCACTAGGGGTGTGCAGGCTCTGTTCTTTTTAACATTGTTTTATAACAATGCATATTATGAAAAGAACTGTTTTGAACTGAAGTTGCTTTACATTACTATAATACTATACTATAGAGCATCTGGAGGTTTCTTCTGCATAATAAGTGTATAGAGTTTATCGGAGCTTCTGTGTGTGGGGGCTTTGATAAACATAAAAACTTTAAATGATTTGTTCAGTACTGGCACTGTCCTACTTTTGCTGCAGTCTAGAGAAACTAGAAAAACAGGAAAATCTGTGACTGTCTCCCTGTAAGTTTGTGGTCTATCAAAAAAAGGTCAGACTATTAACTTTCAACAAAGAACAAAATGCTTGTTCAAGTCACTTCAGGCCTCCCCTCACCATGGTGACAGTGACATCCTGTGACCTTAGGCGGTATTTCTGAAGCATTGCTGTGAGGGCATCCTGCAGGGTCTTATTGGACTTCACCACAATGGCCACCGTCTTTCCTGTGAAGGCTACCTTCACTCTGTGCAAGAACCACAACACAAACACATGTGCACATACAGTAACAGATTGTAGTCCCACTTTATATTAAGTGGCGTTAACTACTACTGTATGTACTTACATAAAACAATCAGTACAATGTACTTATTGTGTTCATATTGTATTGCAAAACACTTTTGCTGCTATTGAGGTGGGAATATGGGTAAGGTTAGGGACAGGTTTGGGTTGGGTTAAGGCGTAGGGGATGGGTCAACAGTGTAATATAAATGTGATAACAGAAATTAATTTAAACAGTAATAACACACAATAAGTACAATGTAAAAACATGTACACAATAACTGCATTGTATCAAATGATTAATGAAAATATAAGTACATGGTAGCATACATAGTATTTACAAAATACATTGTTTTGCCTGCAGCAGAAGTCGTCATACAGGTTTGGAACAACATGAGGGTGAGTAAATGATGGCACTTGTGTGGACAATCCATTTAACAGGTTTTTGTACACAAAAGTATATTTCTATTAAATAAAATATACTTATTTATTTTTTCTCCAGCACTCACGCAAACGTGACCCTCAGTTCCAAAAACACTTGCTGGTCCTTCAGCGCTGAGCTGTCCTGGTCCAGTGACAGTGGTTGCTATAAATAACACCCAATGAGACATCACAATTAAAAAATAATGCATATACTAAAAAAAAAAAAAAAAAAAAAAAGTTTAGATTTGTAAAGAAAATCATATATAGGCATACTTTTTTTGTCCATAAAAACATTATATACAAAGTTTTTTAGGTTCATGTAAAATGTGTACATATACTGATGGGAAATGTGACCCTGGACCACAAAACCAATCATAAGTGTAGATTTTTTTCTGAATAAACAAGCTTTCCATTTTTCATATGGTTTATTAGGATCGGACAATACTTGGCCAAGATACAATTATTTAAAAATCTGAAATCTGAAGGTGCAAAAAAAAAAAAACCCATACCAGAGATAATTTATAAGAGGCATGCCACTTCCTCAATCCTCAATACAACTATATAAGGAAAACCCATAACAGCAAAGATGGCGGATGTATGCACGTCCCACCCCTCCCGCTGGAAAGCAAATATTCTGCTTTTAACAGTCAAGCCGGGAAACATTTAAACCTATCGCCTGGTTCCTCTGACGTAAGCGCACAGTTGAGGAACCCTTGCACGTGTGTAGTAAAAGTATAACCTGTGGGGAAAAAGGCGTTTAAAACCTTATTTTGGGGCAAAGTCATCAAACTTTTTCAGCGATTTTTATCATATTTTACTGCTGTTTCTATACATGCAGTTTTTATGTCCCGGTGGCCAGTGAAAGTGCAGTTCTGACTCTGTGCCCATTCATTTAGTTAGGATCCTGGTCTTGTCAGTCTGAATTAGCTGCCCGGAGGCATTGCCAAGATGGCGGCCAAGTGGCACGATTTGCCTAAACGGACTTTGCCCATACTGTTTTTTTGGCCATTGCTAAAAATATACACTGGGCTGGTTTTGTGGTCCAGGGTTACAAAGGTATCACACTTCTTACTTTGTCTTTGCCATGTAGATAGATAATGATGTCTGACAGAGGAAGGCCTCTTTTTTCACACAAGCTGGTGAGCATCTTGCGGATGGATACACCAGGTCGGGCCGGGGTCAGAGAAGCCGTACCATCAGGCAGAAAGACACAGCAGTACTTATCTACCCTTCCGTCTGCAGAGCGTGCCACTAATTTCTCAACCTGCAACAACAGTATTGATTTCAGCTGGTACTATTATGGCATGATATAATACTGGTATTGGCAGACTTTGTGGCGAGTTACCTCTGAACTCTTCACAAGTCCAGTCTTGAAGCTAATAGGTGATTCTGGAAATAGCCAATAGAGAACAGAGAATTTATTAGACCAAAGGCATATTCTTAGTTCAATTTGTCCCATATTGACATCATAATATCACCTCCCCAGGACCCTCTCTTCTCTTTGCGCTTGTCCTTTCCCATCATGCTTTGCAAATTGACCTTCCTCCTCTCTACCACATCATCACCATCTGCTGTTCCCGGCTTCACCTTTAACCTCTGAAAAAAAAAAAACAACTCATATGAATCTCTTATTAGGATAAAATAATTAGATTTTGCATTGAGAAATTCATACCTCCTTAGTTTTATCGAATTTGACTTGCTCTTTGGGTGAAGTGCTGCTGGTGAGTTTTGTTGTTGTGAGGGGTCTGCCACGGGGGTCCAGCCCTGGCAGAGGCCTTCCCTCCACATTCGCTAGCATGCAGCTCTGATAGAGCTGTGAGCGCACAAAACGAGTATAGCTGTCAAACTTCATCAGTTTGAAGATCTGGAAGCGGGGAGAGGGAAAGGGGAGGAGAGGATAGGTGAGGACACTTCTGTTCAAGAGGGAGTGAAAAGGAGGGTGGGCTCTTGATTTGATTGCTTTTAGTAGCTTTTGATAATTGAATCATGATTGTCGTCGGTTCTTAAACTAAAGTGGTTTGACTCACCCCATATGACAACAAAAATGTCTTTGTCACTTCACATAAAATGATGTAAAAATATATTCAATATAACACACATATTTTTTCTCAAGCCTCACAAAAGAGTCAACTATAATATTGTCCAGTGCCAATATATTTTTTTCACAGACATGTTTCACTTGTTTGAGTAATGCAAAAATCTCTGCTGTTTTGTTGTCTTGTGTCAAGGCTGAAAGCATTTGAAATTGATTGAAAAAGATACTTAAGATGGTCACAGCTTGCAGTGAAGACAACTTTGATGAATAAAATGGGAATGCTCTAGTTTTTTTTTTTTTTATTTATTATGTCATGTACATGGAACACTTGAATCTGCGATGCACTGTTATGAGCAAGGGCTCCTTGTTTTATTTTATTTTTTCAAATAATATAATAATCTATTTATATAAATAATAATCACGTATGATAAAGGTTGGGATTTGGTGATATAACGTAACTATAACCAATTTAACAAAAATGTATACCTTGAATCCTGGGTGCTGGATATATAGCTACCTACACCGGGTGTGTTTACGGTGTGTTCACTTCTCACTGCTGTGTGTGTGTGTGTGTGTGTGTGTGTGTGTGCACTTGGATGGATTAAATTCAGAGCTCCAATTCTGAGTATGGGCTACCATACTTGGCAAATGTCACAACTTTCACTTTTTCTCAAAAGCGTTGCGTTTATAATTTTGTTCAGTGTATATATAGAGAGAGAGAGAGAATAACTCCCTTTTAAAATAACCTCAAATGTTGTTGCTTTGCAGCCTGAAATGAACATATTTTTTGCTTTATCTAGCTTTATAGATGTTTGCATCACTTGAACTACCAAGGATGGAAATGCTTCTGGGACCCGTTTCAATAAGGAGGTTTAACCAAATCGGAGTTGAAACTTGAGCTCTGATATACTCAGGAACTCTGAGTTTCCGGGTTAAGAAAATCTTAATTGTTAGTTAGTCAGTCGACTATGAGTAGGCTGACTCTGAGTTACGCATGTGCACCACAATTATGAAAAGCCATGATCAATGGAGCTCTGAAATTATAATTCACCATGGCAACAGCACATGTCCACTTTCTTCCGATTTAACATGCAAGTTTAATTCTCAATCACTGTTATAATTTCAAAGGCAAAAATGTCAAAATGGTAAGTTATTGAACTAATATTAATTTTTATAGTATCCCACAGGCGAAAGGGGAAAAATAGCATCTTAACATCAAGTATAAAAACATAATTCAATCAGGTCAAGTTTATGCATAAAGGTTTCATGGGTGTTTATAGGCTACATGACTTTACAAGCATTTGACATATTACATAAATGTCATTCAATGTCTATTTCAATGTGCTTTTTCCACATAGTCTATTGTTCTAATTCACTTAATTAAATGTTATCTAAAAGCAACCTGTTGCTTTTCTAAATTAGAGTAATGAAATGAACATTAGACTTCTACTCAGCCAACAGCAAATAGGCTCGCTAAATGAAGAACAGATGAACAGGAGATGGCCACATTACCAAGTATTTGAAGAATATTACAAATTAAAACAGGAAAAATAATAGGCTAACTGTTGCTTTTGTATTTGTAGGAAATAAAGATGACCAAATAAATTTAACAGCTGTGGTGGTGGTTACAGCATTTATCTCAAACTACCCTTCCATCTGACATCCTTCCATTCCATACAGTAATAAGCTTCAGTTTCTATTGGTTTGTGTTCAGAAAACTACACAGAAATTCTGAAAAAGAGTGTGTGAGCGAGACACTTTCCCTACCACTCTGTATACAAGGGTCTTTATGATGTGCTCTGCATCCCTGATGTTATATAGAAACCATTTACAAATGGTACCGCTAAAATAAATAAGCATGTGGATATAGCAAAAAAAAAAAACAAAAAAAAAAAAACAAATTCTAAATAATCCTCTCCTGATGTAAATGTAACTCTCTACAGATTAATGCAGCCTCCTCAATGTCTCCAAAACACTTCAAGAAACCTGCAAAGCTACAGTACTGTGCAAAGTTAACTTAACTTAACTAAATTCAATCAACATTTGGTGTGACCACACTCTGCGCTAAAAGAAGCTTTTGTCCTAGGTGCACTTGCACATTGTTTTTCAGGAAGCTTTGCAGGTAGGTTTCTTGAAGTGTCTTGGAAACACTGCCACAGTTCTTCTGGATTTAGTCTGTCTCAGTTTGTTCTGTTTCTTCATGTTATTCCAGACAGACTGGATTATGGTGAGATCAGATCTCTGTTTGGAGCACTGGCTGTTGTCAAACTCCGTGTGCAAATAAAAATCTCAATGGATTATTACATTTATTGGCAAAAATAATGTTTGGAAATGTAAACTGATATTTTCCTACTGACACACTACAGCAAAACATAGAAATAACTAACTTAAAACCATTTTTTTGTTTGTGAAAATACTAGTGACCTAAGACTTTTGCACAGTACTGTATATCTTTGGAAAATATTAAAATGATCCCACCCCACCCCACCCCCCCTCCATCTGGAAACAGTGGTCGGGAACCCTGCATTAGTATATGGAATTACAGACCTGTTGTTGGGCTTTTTGAAAGATATCAGGATGAGGATTTTGTACATCTTTCTCCTCAACTCGTACTCTGTCATCTATGTTGATGGGAGACTTTGCATTGCTGGACAGGAAAGTGTTATATATCGAGGATGCCTCTTTCTTAAGCTAGGGTAAGAAAACATATGTAACATTTCAGTTATTTGTAGAAATTATTAAAAAGAACCAATGATAAAATAGTGGTTAAATATAATATACTGAGATTTACCTTCTCAGTTTGATGCGGAGGTATCTTGCGAAACTTTTCACATGCCAGCCAGTACAAGATGTTCTCAGCACTGACCTCAGATTTCAGAAATGCCTGTGGTGAATACAAACAATTTTTTTTTTTTATTTTGGGTCACAATGTTTCTTTAATGATAAGAATATGCCTCAAATCTAGATGAACTGCATGTGTTGGTGGTCATATTCACATCACAATTATCATCACCTGTATTATTATTAAAAACAAGGCAATTTAACTTCTGCTTCTGGCTGGCATCTCTGTTGGCCACCAAATGAAGAATTCATAGAGGTCTATCCATCTCAGAGCATTCTCACCTAAAGGCCTGAATAGTTCCTTTCGCTCAAAGACTCTCTTCCAGCCCTTCCTCTGAAACATTCTCCACAGCTCCTCATTTCCCTATAATTACATTGACTCAAACCGTGGGCTGTTTTCCTCCTCACCTCCTTTTTTTTCCCAGATTTTACACATTTCACAATGAATTGGGGTCGAATTACTTGCTCTGCATGGTTGCTAAACAAATGAGAGTGCCGAGCAACATGGCAGCAGCTCTCAGCCGCACTCTGTTTATTAAGATGTGAGTAAGTACAAACTATATGATGTGTACACTTAGAAACTAGAAGCAAAAGCTTATTTCTGAGACACCACTTCTGCTTTTGTCTGCTGAGTAAGATAGTCAGCTTGCTGTATGTGATAAATCTTGGGAAACCACCAAGCAGTGTTTTGAATTTTGATATTCTTTAAAATCTGCCAGTTTCTTTAGGGCTGTCATTTGATTAATAATAATAATCAAATTAACTGCAAGATTTTCTAAGTTGCCTGTAGCACCAGTTTAAAGTTATACTTTAACATTGAATTGCTTCAGTTGCTTTGTGACCACATTTAAACAGTTTATATATATATATATATTAGGGGTGTAACGGTTCACAAAATTCACGGTTCGGTTCGATACGATACACTGATGTCACGGTTCGGTTCGGTTCGATACGTTTTAGATACAGCAAAATGTAAAAACATCTCAACTTTTCAGAATGCCGCAAGCGCACCGCGGGTCATGTGACAAGAACCAACCAATCAGCTTCATCCTTTCCCGTAACAAGGTTGAGAGCTCAGCCAAGATGAAGGAACAGCTGATCATAGTTGTATATGGATTGCAATTTTGAAATAAATTTAGTAGCAGAGCTACTGCAAGCGATTTTTAGAGCTGCAAATCCATTTATCCTTCGCTGAAATTTCCGCGTCTCATGGAGAGAGCACGTCATTGTTGCTTAGCAAAGACAGACGCCTCATGAGCGCTTCTGCCCGAGCGCTTTGGAAAGGAGGAGAAAGACGTGCTTAGCGTTTTCCACGCGTTTTTAGGAGCGATATGTGAACGGCCCCTAAGGCGCTCGCTCACTCAGCACACGCTGAAGGCTCGTTGCAAAATGTCTAATGCATTTAACAGACCAGAAATATAAGATCCTAAAATAACCAACAGGTCTGGTGTTTGGGTTGGATTCCCTGTAAGCTATAGTGTCTAAATGCTGCAGGGATAGTTTGCTGCGTGCATGTTTCTCCTTTTTTCGTCTTTTCCCAGATAGTACTGACGCATATATCCCAGATATTCCCGCTGGTGTTTTTTTTTTTTTTTTTTTTTTTTGTATTCCCGCTGGTGTACCCTGTCATGTTGCAGATGCGACATACCGTTGTTTTTTTATCCACCACTCTCTTGCCATCACCATTATAGCTTAAAGGGAATCCAAAGTGCACCCAAACACCAGACCTGTTGGTTATTGGGGGATCTTCTCATTTCTAGTCTGTTAAACGCATTGGCTATTTTGCAACGAGCCTTCAGCGCGTACTGAGTGAGCGAGCGCCTGCTGAGTAGCCTAACATAAACATATAAGATGGTGTTTTTTTCTTCTTCGGGAGTGTCAGGGGCGTTGCCTGTTACGTTGTTTGGGTTATTGGGCTACCTTGTTGAACGCATATCATTATATTTCTATCTCTCTCTTTTTTTTTTTTTTTTTTCAAATATAATTAATTACTCCAACGAACCGTTCGGTATACATAATGCGTACCGCGTACCGAACCGAAAGCGTCGTACCGAACGGTTCAATACGAATACGCGTATCGTTACACCCCTAATATATATATATATATATATATATATATATATATATATATATATATATATATATATATTTATATATATATATATATAAGACTAAATTAATGCTTAAAACTAAAAGTCTCAGATGTTATACATAGTTCATTCAACCTTCGAGCCCAGTAAACTCAAGTGCTTTTAGAAGATCCATTTGTGAATAAAAACTTCACAGTAAACAAATCAATAAATACCCCTAAAGTCCATTGATATGTCAATAAATATTCAACTGACTGCTTATTCAAATAGTGGCTGTTTTACTCACTGTGAAGTAGTGTACGCCTGTTGGGTCGTCCAGGAGCCTCTCAAAGCTGACGGCCCAGCTGGCCACCTGTCCCACCCCACTGCTCCCTTCACTGGGCATGGTGGGCAGACTGGTGTTACTGCTGGAGTACTGTGATACTGACCATTCATCTGTTTCCAGTACATTCAGTTCTATCACCCAAAGACAAAGAGAATGTTAAAGAGCACGGGCAGGTGAACTTAAAGCATTGTGAAAGTCTGTTTTAAGTACGGCATCACTTTACCTTGACATGTTAAGTAAAGTGTGAATCTTTCAGTTAATGTTGGAACTTTTTAAACTGTTTTGATGGTATCTTTGGGAATATGAACTACGCCATTCAACAGTAAGAGTATGGATACATAATTAATTAAATATATATGTGTGTGTGTGTGTGTGTGTGTGCGTGTGCGTGTGCGTGTGTGTGTGTGTGTGTGTGTGTGTGTGTGTGTGTGTGTGTGTGTGTGTGTGTGTGTGTGTGTGAACTTGCCGAAATATAATATCTTATGTTAGTATATGTTAGTTTACCATAAATGTTGGTCAGGTCCCTTGAATCATATTTCATAGACAACAGAATAAATAGTGAATTTACATATAAAGATGTACGCCTACTTACTGTAAGTTGGTAAAAAAAAAAAAAAAAAGCTTAATAAACTGTAGTTTATTTTAAACAAAATAAGTGAACAATTATTCACTTAATTGCAATAAACGTTCATTTAATTCACATTAAATATACACTAAAGCATATTGTGTTTTTGTAATATTCACTCTGCTTAAAATAATGCTATATTGGACATTTTTTTAAAGGGTATTTATCCATAAATGGTCTTTTTGATCTTTTTTTCTGAGAGTGTATAGCACACGTGAAATAATGGTGGCCTGTGTGTTTCTTCTGATGGTAGTTGATTTTAAATTCCATAAAAAACAAATGTTAATGATAAATCCCCTGTGATGTTTGTACTGACTATATTCAGGCCACCAGGGCACCAAATAGACTTTATAAAAGTTAGTGCTGGCAGCAGATAAAGTCTTAATTTTAATATCCATGTTGATAATGATAAAAATGCATTGGGATCAGCATTTCTAGACATTCTGAGCTCTATTGGGGTTAGACAACATGTGTCAGGTCCTACTCATTGTCGAAATTTAATACTCTCACATGGAATTGATGTTACAGGTGTTGAAATTCTGCAGCAAAGCGATGACATCTCAGATCATTATCTTGTCTTGTGTAAACTCCAGATAGCGAAGACTGTAAATTCTACTGCTTGTTACAACTATGGAGAACCATAACTTCAACCACAAAAGACTTAGTATTCTTCCTGATTTATCTAAATTCCTCAGCATATCCAATAGCTCAGAAAAACCTGATGATGTAACAGAAATTATAAACTCTCTTTTCTATCATATACAGTTGCTCCTTTACGCTTAAGGAAGACTAAGGAAAACAGTTTGACACCATAATATAATGAATACACTCGTGTGCTAAAAAGAGTAGTCCGGAAAATGAAGCACAGTATGAGGAAAGCAAAACTAGAGATATTTTGTGTTGCATGGCGGGAAAGTACCCAAACCTACAGAAAAGCATTAAAAACTGCTAGATCTGATATCTCTTTTAGAAGAAAACAAACATAACCCCAGGTATTTATTCAATACACTTGCTAAATTAACAAACAGGCATTGACATTTTCCAACAGCACAGCAGTAATGACTTTATGAACTACTTTATTTCCAAATGTGACACTATTGGAGAATTGTAATCATTTAGCCGTCAGCTACATTATTGCATCAGATAGCGATATAGATCCCCAGAGGAACAATTCCACTCATTCTCTACAATAGGAGAGGAAGAATTTTATAAACTTGTTAAATCATCTAAACCAACAACATGTATGCTAGACCCTATTCCATCTAAGCTCCTAAAAGAGGTGCATCCAAAAGTCATACTTCCTCTTCTGACTATTATTAATTCATCATTGTTATTAGGATATCTCCCCAAAACCTTCAAATTTGCTGTTATTAAGCCTCTCATAAAAAAATAAATAAAAAAAATAAAAAAAACACAACTTGACCCAAAAAGATCTAGTTAATTACAGACCGATTTCAAATCTCCCTTTTCTGTCAAAAATACTAGAAAAGGTAGTATCCTCACAATTGTTTTCCTTCTTAGAGAAAAATGATATTTGTGAGGATTTCCAGTCAGGATTTAGACCGTACCATAGGACTGAGACTGCTCTCATTAGAGTTACAAATGACCTGCTCTTATCATCTGATCATGGTTGTATCTCTCTATTAGTGCTACTGGATCTTAGTGCTACACTATCGACAACAACATTATTTTGAATAGACTAAAAAACTTTGTTGGCATTAATGGAAGTGCATTACCATTTTTTAAATCGTACTTATATGACCGCCATCATTTAATAGTAGTGAATGTAGAGGTATCACATCGATCACAAGTGCAGTATGGAGTACCTCAAGGATCAGTACTAGGGCCGTTGCTTTTCATGGTTCACATGTTACCCTTGGGAGATATCATCAGGGAACATGGTGTTAGCTTTCACTGTTATGCTGATGACACTCAGCTCTATATTTCTTTGTGGCCCGGCGAAACATACACATTTGAAAAACTAACGAAATGCAAAGTCAATATAAAAAAATACTGGATAACGAGTATATTCTAAAAAAAAAGAGGTGTTAATCATCAGACCTAAAACCTCTAAAACCTCCACATGTAATAACCTAGATCACTGATTTACACATAATGGCTGTTCTGTAAATTCTTCTTCATCAGTTATAAATTGAGTTGTGCAGTTTGATAGTTTTACAAACACGCCAGGTTCCACCTCCATACAATCACTGCGCACACCCTCACCTGAGTATTAGATCACCTCCACCTGTTCCTCATCACCCACTCATCAGGGCTGCACTACAAAAGCCACACACGCGCACTCAGTCTTTGTCCGGTCAAGTTCGCGACAAGATTATTCCTGTATGCTTACTATAAGGACTAACTTGTGCATTCTGTATTGTCAAAAGTGCTGTATAAATAAAGATCACTTGACTTGACTAGCCATTTTTGTCATTAGATGGATGATGTCAATGAATGATGGATCAGATGGACTGCCAGTTGGTGATTATCCTTGTAGGCCTTGATCAGGCTGACTATGGGACAAGTAAGTATCAAGCTTACTTCTGGAAGACCAAGCTACGATCTTCCAAACACATAAAATCTTGTTTCAACCAATATTAAAGAGTTTTCTTATGAAAAAAAAACATTAACAAAATTTGGGCCATTTCCAACTTTTCATAGAAGGAAAAAAGTTGTAAATATTAAATATTTAAATATTACATTTTACATATACTATATGCTATAAAGTTGCAACCACCAAAAATTTTTTTTTGCTGTAGATCTGTCCCACATTATCTGAAAAATTATAGTACATCAAATATTGCTATGATATGTTCACATTTAGGTGGTTTTTGAGTAACACTTTATTTTGATGTTCCCTTTTAACATTCTGCTGACAATCAGTAATGTTGCACATACATGTGTACTAAATCTCATCAGAGTATTAGTAGACTGTTTGTCTAATATCTGCTAACTCTTTATTATCATGGTCTCCCAACAGACATTCTACTGACTATTAGTAACTTTGTATATGTAAACTTATTCTAACCCTAACCCTAAACAGTCTACTAATACTCTAATGAGTGTTAGTAGACATGTAGGTACAACGTTACTTATAGTCAACAGAATGTGTTAAAGGGACCATAAAAATAAAGCAAAACCGGATTTTGTTATAACAAAAGGGTTGTGAGTATGAAGCTTTTATCAGTGTTGAAAAACATGCTAATTTTTGCAGTTCGTCTTATTTTAAGCTGTAATAACTGATGTTTTCCATTTGAACATGTCAGATCAAATGCACTGTGCATACTACAGTGAAAATAAAAACTAATGTACAAACATGCCAGTCAGTGAATGTCAATCTTTTTGTCAATGGGCTCATGAGCTGATTTAGTTCTGTTTTGTCTTCTTCAGGCTGCAGGAATGTCTGAGACATGCTAAAGAATCAGCTCGTCAATTTGACATTTCTTTTTCCTGTCTTGTTGGCGTAAATGGCAGTGCTGCCGAAAAAAAAAAACTGTTAATGTCGTTTTCTACAGCTCTCTTCCTTTATTCCGCCACTTCAATTGTCACTTGTTTTTGTGGCACTGAAATTCAGCAGAGGAATTTCCCAAGCATGATTTAGACTAGCATCAGGCGCTTGATGATTATACTAGTGCTATCGATGATTGTTCTCACTTCCAGACAGTCATGTGACTTTCTATACGTCTGTCTGTCTGTCTGCCTACCTACATGTTTTTTTCTTTCCCGGTCTCATTATGACACTACAGAGAGAGGAAGCTGATGTGGTTACACCTGCTCCCCAAAACCGGATGTAAACAGGTCAATGGTAAAGTGCTAAACTCAGATGTATGAATTCATCAGTGTTGCTACATGGATAAAGTGTGAAAACACAGCTTTCCCCTGATGCCTCTGAAGACACTTAATGAAGGGGGAATATATTGTTAATCCTTCTCGAAAAAAAAAAAATAATAATAAAAAAAATCCATTATTAATGCATCACTCACCTCCATCTGAAACAGCCAGGGTCTGTGGGAGAAAATGAAATTATATTGATCAGAACTGTAATAATGTAGACTAATCAAAAATATATATGTTGGATCAAGGCATACAGTCATCTGTTTTATTTGAAACTTAGTTGAAGCACATTTCTTGAAAATGAATGTAGTTTGATTCAGTGCCTATGGGCAAATGAGATGCTCTCCGCTCGAAAGCAACAAAATGTGACGCACATTTGGAGTCGGAGATAAAATGGCTTCTCTCCCCCACCCCTCCTCTTCCCCCAAACTGCATATTAACTGATATTATTGTTCTCTGATCTTCTAATTCACAGAGGGCAATGTAGTAGAACTTATATCTTCAATGATTTACAGGAAAAAAACAAATAGAAGTGCAAAAAAACACTTTTAAAACTATGATTTTTCATCCTGAAGGAAAGAAAGTAGCTGCAACTCTACATTGATTTCTTTTCAAGGCCACTTTTAGCCTTATAACTTGAACTGATACGGTTTTAAAAATTACTCAACTCATTGTTACCAGGTGCATTTTCATTTTCATATTCATATTTTGTGGCAGGTCTCTGTTTGCGCACACAAACCAACGCACACCTTTACATTCATGCCCTCTGAACGTACCTGAAGTCCGTTGGATATCCCAATGTTGTTCGCTTTCAGAGACATATCCTTTAAATTCACACGTACTTTAGATTAATAATGAGTGCATGAGTGAGCCGTTTCTGATGTGCATATGAGATGTGCTCTGAACAAAATATAACTTCCTGCTTGAACAGGAAGTCTTACCATGGTAACATGCCGCAAGAGGAAGTGTGGGCATGTTTCAGACAGAGCTCTTTTTTGAACATTTTTACTGTGAAACCATGGCTGCAGTTCTTCCTTCATTACATAATGAATGAAGTCATTTTTGTATAAGAACATTCACTGAAAATAAATAATAGGCTATTTGTGACATTTAACATTTGTTGTATTATTATTGATAGATCATATTCTGAAAGAGCATATTTAGATTAGATAAAATGTTATCGCTCGAGTAATCATCACCAAAATAACGCTGCACTTTTGTTGGTGAATGTCAATCAGGTAGCTTTCAAACACAATCAGATCTATCGTTTTGAGATGATTCAACCCAACCTTTAAAAGTCATTACTGGAATTTCAGCTAATGGCTGAGCATGGGAGGAACTCCATGTGCTTAGCAACAGTGGAGAGATGAGGAAATGAAGGCTTTTCTGAAATTAGTCAAAGGTTTTACCTTGTTCAGGGTGTGTGGGTGGCAGTCTGACAGGGTGTTGTGTTTCCCAAGAGTCCTTCGTAAAGAGTTGCGTCGAGATAGGTTTGAGAACCCTCTGGTGATTTCGTTAAAACTCAAGGTCCTCTGAATGAAAATTCACACAAAATATATCATCATATGGGGGTGAATTCAGGTAAACTGGGACACTTTTTGGCATTGAGACGTGATGTACAATTATCATATAAATGCATATATTGAAATATAATTATATATACAGATATAAGATTAAAAAAAATGTATTACCATATAGATACATTTACAAATTTTAAATATAAAAATTAAGTGTGACATTTTACATTATGGTCCTGACAGACAGAAAAAAAGTCAAAAATATTGCCCAAAATATTATATATATATATATATATATATATATATATATATATATATATATATATATATATATATATATATATATATATATATACATATATATATATACATATATATATTTAAAATAACCAGGTCAACCATACAGTTTCGCACTCTGATATTTCAATTTGGCCCACACCCAAACTCAGAACTAGCTATAAATATTGTTGCAAAAAGCAAAAATCTAATTAAGATGAAAAAGGAACAAGTGGGCATTCACAGTTTTGTATAACTATAAACAAAACATGAAGGATCACAATATTATTGTATCATGACCCAGAAGTTTCCACCCCACTATATGTATAACACAGGTAAGTAGTGAAAGAGAAATTTGGTACCTTTTCCTTGGACTGGACTGATAGTTTCTGTTGGTGATGAGACAGAGAAATCTCCATGATGAAGCTGGCTGTGTGCTGGAGACCAATGATGTAAAACAAAATCTGCGCTAGAACTTCTGGGCTCAGAGAAACAATGTGTCACTGTGCAAACAACCATAAAACACAACACTGCTGGGTATAAAAGTCACTGAGAAGGAAAACACACTGATGCACATTCAGGCAACAATCATCAAGATAAACCTGGGGATGACTGACCATCCGTCATTCGGCAGACACAAATAAAATGCACAATTATCCTTAAAAAAAAAGTTTGTCTCACAAGTTTGCATGTCTACATTTGGTCAGTCCATCTCAAACACACTTTCAAAATCTTTAACCTCGATAATTGCCTGTGGAAAATAGTTATGAAAATTTACTCTTTTACAAACAATGGCAATGCATGGTAAATGCATTGTAAATCCATCAATAGAATTTTAACTTCAAACTATTGCATTCAGCTAAAATACAAGTTCTCCATCCATAATATTCTTTCTCTAGTGAAAAGTTGACTCAAAAGTTGAAATATGCACAGATTAAGCATTGTCTCCAAGCAACAGTCCAAAACAGTTAAAAAAAAAAAAAAAGAAAAAAGAAATTGTTATAGTGGATACTAATGTGAGAGGATAACAGAGGATGGACTTTTCACTAAAGAAAGCGTTATTATGGATTTTGGCCAGAGATGAAGGCTTAAAGTTAAAATACTTTAATCATGGATTTGTTTCTTATAAACTCAAGACTTAAATTCATCTACTGGAATCATGTGGATTAATTTGTGGATTATTGGGATGTTTTTATGGTCCCTGGTTGGCCTTTTTAAGTATAGTAAAAAGAAACCTTCTTCTTGTATAACAATACTAACAGCAATTAGATCATGATTAGTCTTATAGACGTTGAAAGATTTATTGTCAAATGGAGACTGGGATTTATGTAGTGCTTTATGAAGAAGCTTTCCATCACTATAGTGTCCAGCATATCATCCAAACTGCCCAAAGCAGGTCCAGACCAGAAAACCATCCAGAACCAGTTCTGTTTTGCGTCACCAAAGCTCCTTCTGTTCAGCTATGGCTGACACCTGTTCCTCTCAATTCATCAGTGCAGCAGTCTGTGTGGCCATAAGCCTGTTGACCCTGACACTCTCCATCTCTCTCACAGCTGGAGAGATGAGCTCAGCCAGCAACAAAGGAATTTGTGTTCCTGTGTGTTTGAGAAGAAAGCAAATATGGTTATTAATGACCCTTAACAAAACTGAAAGAAAGACTTTGTCGTGATGTTCACATTTAGAGACTTAGACTAAAAGAATTGGTTGTCAAAACTCATCATAAGAAACACTGAATAATGAGTGAAAGTGTATTGTTTTAAAATGACAGTGGTGTGTCTGAAGTAGGATACAGTCACATTATGAGCTTGGGAAAACTTACTGGAAATCACAGTTCCCTATCTGTCGGTCACTACGAGTTATGTCGAACGACATATTGGGTCTCACTTGGGAGGACAATCATCTCTGAGTTTAGGAGAAAATGCCAATGAAAATTGGCTAGTGGATTTAACAGACCTGAGCCCCTCACCGTGCCAACAGGTATAAATAAGGGCGACAGGTGCATCCACTCATTAGATTTTTGCTTCGGAGACGAGTAGTGGATGTATCTAGTCTCTACAAAGCCTTCATCTGTGTGTTCAAGAGCTGCTCCTGGTCGGTGTGACGGCGCAGTACAGCGGTGTCCTTGCGACGGCAATTCCCCTGGGTGCTTCGGCTAAAAGAGCAGTTTCTAAAAGAGCAAATCACGGAACATTCGCGTCTTTTTCAAGATGCCGTTTCGCACGTGTCCTTCTGGATGCGGTCGTTTCCTGTGTTGTCTGCAGTGTCTGGGCGTCCAACACACTGAGGCTGCGCTTGTGGATGATTGTGGATTGTCCTTGCGGGACTTCAGAGGGGTCCCTTTGAGCCTCTGGATTCAGTCGAGCTTAAGTTCCTGTCTCTCAAGACAGCGCTCCTGGTCAAGCTCACTTCCATCAAAATGGTTGGGGACCTCCAAGCATTTTTGGTAAGTGAAGAGTGCCTTGTGTTCAGGCCGGCCTACTCTCACTTTGTCCTGAGACCCCGGCCGGGATACGAGCCCAAGGTTCCCACCACTCCCTTCCGAGACCAGGTGGTGAACCTGCAATTGCTCCCCCTGGAGGAAGCAGATCCAGTCTTGGTGTTGCTGTGTCCCGTAAGAGCGCTTTGCATATACGTGGACTGCACCCAGAGCTTCAGAAGCTCTGAGCAGCTCCTGGACTGCTTTGGAGGTCAGCAGAAGAGGAAGGCTGTCTCCAAGCAGAGGTTGGCCCACTGGATAGTGGATGCCATCGGCTTGGCGTACCATTCCCAAGGCAAGCCGTGCCCCTTGGGGGTGAGGGCCCACTCCACACAGAGTGTGGTCTCCTCCTATGCGCTGGCACACAGCACCTCTCTGGCAGACATCTGTCGAGCTGTGGGCTTGGCGACACCCAACACCTTCGCAAGGTTTTACAACCTCCGTGTAGAGCCAGTTTCTTCCTGTGTGTTGGGTAACAGGTAATTGGCGGGAAGGGCTGGCTGGGTGTCATGCTTGCTGCACCATTCCCCCTAACACAGGGATGCGAGAGCCTTTCTTCTCCCAGAAGAGTTCCCCGATTGGCGTACCCTGGTCAAGCATCCTCCAGCACCCTTGGCAGACAGACTTGGCAGAGCAGTCAGTCACCAGGCCCAGTACTGGTGTTAGCATGCCTGGAGCTCCGGTCAGCCCGCCCCTGTTCTGGGCTAGGTGTTCATATGGCTTGATTCCCTAAGGGTAATACTATATGTGTATTCCTCCACGGTAAGGTTTCCCTCTTGGCAAACCTGTGTCTTCCCTTGACAGACTCGCTCTGTCAGTCTCTTCTGGCAGCTGTTCCATCCCTGCTCTAAGGTAGAACCTGACTCAGAGACCCACTCCATATGTAGTGCTGCTCCCCGGGGAATCTCCACATGTCACCTTCCTATGGTTAGGATGTGGTCTCCGTAGCGACCTTCTTCTAAGGCTCACTTCCCCATCGTCTTGTCAAGCTGTAAGAACAAATAGGGAAGATTTGAAGCAATCTTTCTCCGAAGGTTGAAATCCCTTCCACTAACTTTGTGTGGGCGAAACAGCAGCGTGGCCTTCTCCAGCAGCGATGTACTCTCCTTTTGGCCCCTTTGTTACCAAGGTCAGTGAATTTGCGCTGGGGCTTTGGGAAGGCCTTAAGCGTAGCTTACGACGACGCCAGGGCTTGTCGACAATTGCGGCGCCACAGGATTGTGACGGTGTTCAGGTTGTGGCGTTTTCCATAGGACCCCATATGTAATTCGACATAACTCGGTAGTGACCGACATATAGGGAACGTCTCGGTTATGTACGTAACCCTCATTCCCTGATGGTGGGAACGGAAACGCTATGTCCCCATGCCACAACCTTGAACCGGTCACTGTTGCCGGGACATGTTCTCGACTCCTCAGTGTAAAACCTAATGAGTGGATGCACCTGTCGCCCTATTTATACCCGTTAGCACGGGGAGGGGCTCAGGTATGTTAAATCCACTAGCCAATTTTCATTGCCGTTTTCTCAAACTCAGAGATGATTGGCCTCCTAAGTAAGACCCCATATGTCGTTCGACATAACGTCTCCGTTCCCTCCATCAGGGAACGATGGTTACCTACGCAACCGAGACGTTATGTTTATATGACGAATAACCATAGAGAAATAACAATAAAGGTTTAAATGAGGAAAATTGTTGACATTCAATCTGAGTGTAAAGCTATAAAAATGTGAATAATATAAATATTGTTTGTTATCTTGTTACAAAATCCTTAAATATTATGTAATTATCAATGAAGATTCGGGAGGAGCGGGTCAGATACTTAGCCTAATCATCACAGGTGGACCACAATCAAGTAATCAATCCCACAGTATAAATATCGCTGACTTACCTCTATCCATTGACGGTTTATCAGCATGCTGGTTCGCTTCGTCAGTCACCTTATCACAGACCCAATTTTCGTACCAACGAAGAGTGCTACACAGGGGATTTATAAGACCTGCTGCTTTTGCCGGACCCGAGATCATTTCTACCCAGCCAAACACGGCCGTTGAGCAGCATTAAGCGTCATCGCGACAGCTGCTATCCTCGCCAAGCCACACATCGTGGCCAATAGACCGTGCAACTCCGAGCTCGCGTTGCTCGATACACGATCGTGCCGCCCGAGACCGAGCTCTCGTCGAGCGCTGGATTGCAGCAGAAAGAATCCAACCACGGCTCAGTCTTTCACCACGGCGTTCCGGCCGAGTGGCAGTTTGAGGCCGCTTCCTCTAGCGGCGCAGACTAATACATTTCCAGGCGAAGACGCTAAAAAACAGGTTCTTCTTTTTCTTCATTGGATTTTTTTTACGGCAGTTTGCATTCAAAGTGTTGCATCTAAAAGCAGTTTTGCGGCTAAAGTTTTGTTAAACTACGTCTTGACGTAGTTCCGTCTTCTTCTAGTAGTGTTTTATGGCGGTTTTGGCAAACCAACGTAAAGGTGCATTACCGCCACCCGCTGATCCGGGGTGTGGATCCCGCATAGATTTGGACTACAGATACACCGTTCCGTCAGATGATGATGCCACTTTTTAACCACGAAGCCAAAGGCATTAGGTTAGATTATTGTAATGCCTCGTTCTCAGGCCTTCCAGCTAAATCGTTGAGCAAGCTTCAGTATATACAAAGCTATGGAACGTACTTCTTCTGCACGTCAGATATGCACCTATGTTGGGCGATTTTAAAAAGTTGATTAAGTCACATTTATTCAAGACTGTCTGTCTTTAATGAATTGTTGTATTGCTTTTGGCGTTTGTTCCTACAAATAAAATGCATTATTATTATTATTATTATCGTTACATTCGCCTTACCGCGCACGTTTAAACCTCGCCGAAATGATACAGACATAAGTTCCAAAAAAAAAAAAAAAAAAAACTTAAGTCTCTGGATAAAAGCGCCTGCTAAATGCTTAATTTAATTTACAATTTTGATTTCCATGCAAGTCTTCTGGTAGGACCAAATCATTTAGGGACCTATTTTACCATTCACTGGCGTGATCACTCAAAATTAATCTAAAACGCATCTGCCCTCGTGTTTTGATGCAGGACAGCAAGTGTGAGTAAAATTACCATCGCCTTTTAAAGACCGTAATACGGATAAACCGGAAAGTAAATCTCTTTAGAAACCACTTGGAAGCGAATAGCACATAACTGCTGTTAACCCATTTGCTGCAAGCATCGCCAAGGCCCCAGTCTACGTTTCATTTTCACAGCACGTTAAACATCACTCTCTTACTTGATCTGGATAAACCGCGCATCAATTGAAGTCCAAAGACTTTGGCTTTTATATTTGACCAATATTTCGATAAAACATAATTCCAGTGATTAATTTTCCAGGTCAGGAAAGCTATTCCTATTCCTGAACGGTAAACGTCAAAGTGTTAGCTCGTGGACAAATGTTGATCATGGATCTAGTCAGAAAGAATCATGAACAGAAACCTCTTTATTTTGGGTATATAATTTCTGCCTCCATGCCCAAAATGGGGGGTGTCTGGTAAGGGGTTAACGTTACTGCTATAATCATGTCTTTCGGTACAACGCCTTACAAGACTAAACATGCTCAATCGTTTCCAAAAGCCTCTGTTTCCACGGTCCATAATACAACGTGAAAACAGCGTTCCAAATGTATCCGCTCGGAGTCCGTCTAAAGAGCCCGGAGGCCAAATGGGAGGAAAGATGCTTTTCCAACATAGTAAGGTGGAAAAGGCCTGAGGAATTGTCAAATCAGGCAACAAATTGCTAAGCTGGTAACACAGTAGGCTACCCATCCATTTTTAGCTTGCCCCATCAAATACTACTAACACTTTTTACTCTTCCCACAGCCAACATCTACAGCAGCCGAAGCAAGTAGCCTTTCATGTACCTCCTCACTGCCGCAGCAGTGTCTACTCCCGCAGGAGCCTTTCCTGTACCTCCCCACCGCCGCTGCAGTGTCTGCTCCCGCAGGAGCCTTTCCTGTACCTCCCCACCGCCGCTGCAGTGTCTGCTCCCGCAGGAGCCTTTCCTGTACCTCCCCACCGCCGCTGCAGTGTCTGCTCCCACAGGAGCCTTTCCTGTATCTCCCCACCGCCGCTGCAGTGTCTGCTCCCGCAGGAGCCTTTCCTGTATCTCCCCACTGCGGCTGCAGTGTCTGCTCCCGCAGGAGCCTTTCCCGTATCTCCCCACTGCCGCAGCAGTGTCTGCTCCCGCAGGAGCCTTTCCCTCTCAAAGGATGATGTGAGCCCGTAGGTTAAAAAAAAAAAAATAAATAAAAATTCACTGGACAAGCGAGATGACCGTAGTGCCGACTACATGAACTAGCAATATTTAAATATAGTATTTATACTTAATACCAGTGTATCAGTACGTCCGAAAGTATATTTTTTGATTATTGGTGATTCCATAGGCTCTTTTCATGCACCTGCATGGTCAAAATGGTAAATAGTAAGCTCAGTCAGTATAAAGAATCTTTCTCTTACTCGTCGATATGTACCATCGATCTCACGTGCTGACAATGACCACATCGCCGATATATGGCACCTATTTGGGGTACACTGGCACAGGAAATCCAATTTATTTTTGCACGCTTAATTTCGGATACTATGACTGCACCAAGATTTTTCGGACTCATTATCGGAAGCAGCTCATTGGATTTGCTAAACAATTATTCAAGTAAGCCTCACAGCATCTACCCTCGTAGACAAATAAATCATCCTTAGTATTGAACTCCCTGCCAGGCGCTGCAAGCGGGCTCCCGGTTGAACCAACCTTTGCCTTCTCCATTCAACTATCAGCAAAGCTTACTCGTTTGACATCGCAAGTATTAAAATCCTGCCAGATGCTTTCCCACTTAATCAATCTTGGACTTTCCATCCGACCACCAGCGAAGCTTACCCGATTAAAAAAGGCAGATTAACCAAAAAAAAAAAAAAAAAAGCGACATTTACCTATCGAACACCAATGAGTACATTGCAGCCCAAACTAATTTTCCCTCCGATGGCAAGATGTACCCATCCAATACCGCAAGTTACGCTTTCGCCGAACACTAACGGGCTCTTCGCAGATAAAACGATCTCAATTTTCCCTCCGATGGCTGGAGAGACTACCCATATGGTGTCACAAATTTTAATAAATATAATAAATTAAAATAAAAATAAATATAGAAAATAAATAAATTAATTAATAAATAATAAATAAAAAGACACCGGATGCTGGCCATAGCCTCCCGGCCAGATAACCTTACCTTTTTCAATCCTATGGCCAGCAAGGCTTCTCTCTTCGATGCCAAGAGCCTGAGCTCCCATCGGATGCTGACGAGAGCCTCCCAGCCAGACAACCTCACCTTTTCCATTCTGCGGCCAGCAAGGCTTACCCGTTCATTGCCAGGAGCTCACACTCCCTTCGGACGTAGGTGAAAGCCCCCGGCTACCTGCTTTGCCATTCTGTCTTACGTACGGAGAGGTTTACCCATCCAATGCAAAGTCAGGGCTCCCATTAAATGTAGGTGAGAGCTTCCCGGCTAGACAACCTTACCTTTTCCGTCCTTTTGCCAGCGAGGCTTAACCGTTCTATCCGGGAGCTAAGCTCCTGTTGGATGAAGGTAAGAGCCTCCCGGCCGGACAGCCTTTTCAGTCCTTCAGCCAGAGAGGTTTACCCGTTCGATTCCTGGAGCTAAGCTCCTATCGGACGTCGGTCCGAGCCTCCCGGCTAGACAACCTGACCTTTTCCACCCTTGGCCAGCGAGGACTATCGGACGCTGGCGACAGCCTCCTGGCCAGCCAACCACGACCATACCACATGGTTTAGGTTACAAACCTACAAGCAAGCTGTTCAAATACTGCAAGTACCAAACACACAAATAAACCCTCCTTCCTTCCTATGGTCGCCAAGGCTAACCCGTCTCTTGCCGGGAGTAGCAAACTCCCTTAGAACGCTGACGACAGCCTAACGACCACACAAACTTACCTTTTCCATCCTACGGCCTGCGAGGCTCACCCAGTTTTGTCCCCGCTAGACGCTGGCAAGAGCCTCCTGGCCACCTATCGTTACCTTTTCTGTCTGCCATCCAGAGAGGCTTACCCGTTCGATGCGTGTGCTCCCTTCGGACGCCGGCGAGAGCCTCCCGGTTAGACAACCTTACCTTTTCCTTTTCTATGGTCAGCGAGGCTTACCCGTTCGATGCGTGTGCTCCCTTCGGACGCTGGCGAGAGCTCCCTGGACAGACTTGCTTTACGTTTCCACTCTACGGTCGGCGAGGCTTACCCGTTCGATGCGTGTGCTCCCTTCGGACGTCGGTAACAGTCTCTCGGCCACGCAACTTACCTTTCCATTCGACGGTAGGCGAGGCTTAACCGTCCAACGCTACGAGTCTCGTCCTCTCGCCAAATCCTGCAAAAAAAAAAAAAAAAAAAAAAGCTACCCTCAGCTACTCTCACATCTTTTAACCCCGTCTGGCGAGGCTTACCCGTTCGATGTTCTGAGTTAGAGGCCCCATCGGATGCTGCGAGAGTCCTCCCAGTCAGGTTTTCCTTTCCAACCCTCCCCGTCCGCCGAGGCTTACCCGTCTGTCGCGTTCATGGGCCCTCTCGGTCAGCGTTAGGCCCTTCACCCACTGAATAGCAGGGGCTATCAGCCAGTAGGGCCCGTACGCCGACACCGTGACCTATTCCGGTCGAGGCAACTCGGGTCCTCCCGGTCGGGCACCACAACCACGCTGCTCCTCCTCATCGGCCGGTAGCCAACAACCATGTAGTTCACTAGCTGCAGCCGGTAGGGCCTACTCTCCCAACTCCCAAGTCGCTCCCTCCGGAGTACGTAGTCCCTTCCAGCCTGCCAACGAGATGACTTCTCAGAAACCAAATAAGCCCCCGCTAGTACTCTGCTTTTTTGGGGGGGCATTCTTTAAACTGGCGGCTGTCCTCTTGTACATTTGCCTTTTTGGGGGGTACTCTAGGTTCGGGCAATTCCCGAGCTCTGAGCCCTTCCCCGGACAGCACGCCAAATACGCAAATAAGCGTGAACTAGTGAAATGTAATTATCAATGAAGATTCGGGAGGAGCGCGTCAGATACTTAGCCTAATCATCACAGGTGGACCACAATCAAGTAATCAATCCCACAGTATAAATATCGCTGACTTACCTCTATCCATTGACGGTTTATCAGCATCCCTCCTCCACCCCATCTCCTCACTTCAAGTTCACTTTACAATATACGGGGAAGGGGGGGTACTCTAGGTTCGGGCAATTTCCGAGCTCTGAGCCCTTCCCCGGACAGCACGCCAAATACGCATACCATACCTCAGCTAATTATATGTAAGCGTGAACTAGTGAAATGTAATTATCAATGAAGATTCGGGAGGAGCGCGTCAGATACTTAGCCTAATCATCACAGGTGGACCACAATCAAGTAATCAATCCCACAGTATAAATATCGCTGACTTACCTCTATCCATTGACGGTTTATCAGCATCCCTCCTCCACCCCATCTCCTCACTTCAAGTTCACTTTACAATATACGGGGAAGGGGGGGTACTCTAGGTTCGGGCAATTCCCGAGCTCTGAGCCCTTCCCCGGACAGCACGCCAAATACGCATACCATACCTCAGCTAATTATATGTAAGCGTGAACTAGTGAAATGATTCACCTTGCAAAAAATAAAATATAAAGTCTGCTATTTGTTTGTAAGTAGAAAGAAAAAACTAAACATCATGTGTAAAATAATATCTCTATTATATTTTATGTTTTCCTGGTGATAAATTGACAGTGTATCCTTTTTTTAATCCCCCATTTGAAATGAAAGACCAACAGAAGAAAATGGAATGAAATAGTAATCATTTTAAATTAAGGCAAATCTTCACAGTCAAAAATGTTTTCTTATATGTTTTCTTATTTGTCTGCTGTTTTCTATTTTAATATATTTAACATTTTATTTATTCCTATGATGGTAAAGCTGAATTTTCAGCATCGTTGCTCCAGTCTCTAGTATCACAAGATCTTTCAGAAATCATTCTAATATGCTGATTTGCTGCTCAAGAAACAATTATTCTTATTATCAAAGTTAAAAACATTTGTGCTGCTTAATATTTTCATATTTGTTTGAAACAAATATTTTCTAACTTAATAAATGGCACTTCAGATAAATCGTATGTGTCATCATTGAATAAAAGGGATGATTGAGAGTATTTTTTTGCTTTAACATTTACACATGCTTCGTAGCAACTCCTTCTAGACTCAGAGTTTAAAAAAATGTACAGTGTGTGACAATGTAAAGATCTCTTCTGTTCTGAAACTAAACTTTTGCTCAGAAGCAGGAGAACAAATGTCTATGTTAGTTTTGACTCTCTGTGCAGTGGTGGACGAAGTACACAAATGAAGTACTTGAGTAAAAGTACAGATACGTATAATAAAATATTACTCCAGTAAAAGTAAAAGTACTCCTTTTTCAATTTTACTCAAGTGAAAGTACAAAAGTACAAAAAAATGTATGTACTTAAGTAAAAAGGTACTGAAAGATAAATGTTTGCAATTTTATATAGGCTTCTTAATGTAATTTTATATTAGCACATCTTTTTTTATAATCCTACTGCTCAAAATACCTGGGATCTTTTCCAAAATAACCACTATATGGAGTCAAGATATATTTTTGTTGTGTATATGGATTACGTTGACGAGACTAATGTTCACTGTGAAGCTTACACTGTGATTTACCTGAGAGAAAACAGAGATGACCATCTAATTTTCACCAGTAAGAACAAAGTATTTTAAAGTTTGTTGTTTTACAGAACATCACAGTTATATATGTCATGATAATAAGGCCGGAAGTAAGGAAGAACATTTTAAGGAAAATATAATTATATTTTCATAATGATTTTTTCCTTCTCAAACCTTGTGTAAAAACACCCCTGGCCAAACGGTTTGTATCTCTTCCCACTTTGATAATTACTGTAGTTACCATGTTTTGAACATCACATCCTTTCTTTTCTCCCCAGATGTAATCTATATCTATCTATCTATCTATCTATCTATCTATCTATCTATCTATCTATCTATCTATCTATGTATATATATATATATATATATATATATATATATATATATATATATATATATATATAGGTGGTTTAATAAAAATATTTGGACATTATTTATAAAAATTACCTCAAGTTAGCACCAGCAAGCTTGTTAGCTAGACAGTTAGCATCAGCTAAAAATATTTACTTATTTTCAGTACAGTTATAAATAAACATTCATGTCTGTCTACTCGTCTAGTTAATCCAAACAATACTGTTGATAAACAATATAAAAACAGACGTCACAGGACGGTAGCATTTTAATTAAATTGTTAATATTACCGCAGCGGGGAATTTGAACATGCATGAGTTATTTTATTCAATCTGTGTTAGTATAATGTTTTTTTTTTTTTTTTACCTAAAACACAGATACGCTGATTGATGCGTAGTTCCCAAATAACTGACAATTTTGAGCTAAATATGATTTTCAGTTAAAATAATTAATCCTAAATTTCGACCTTAATAACTTACTTTTAGCAACATCAGACGCACGTGCGCTCACAACATCTCCCGGTTCTTACTTCTGGAGACTCGCACTAAATGCCCTTATGAAAAATAACTGTGGTTTTACTACAAATAAAACCAAAAAACCATGGTTACTATAGTTAAACCATGGTAACTTCAAATTAACCATGGTTTTGCTATATTAACCATAGTTTAAACATGGTATTTGTAGTAAATCTGTGGTTATACAAATGGAAGTCAACACGCCAAAAAACCATGGGTTACTACAGTTTTACTATAATAAAACCATGGTTATTTTTCGTAAGGGTGGTTCATTTGAATGAAGTGAGTGGTCGACTCCAGAACAGCTGCAATCGGATAATTCTAATTCGTAAACGAATCGTTTGGTGCGATTTTTGATCCGATTTTAAAGTTTATTTTGAAAAGACTCAGTTCGTTCGTGATGAATCACACACCGCTTCTGCGTGTCGGAGCACGTGATATTTTATTAGGGAGTATTGAGAATGAGAAGTTGTCGTCATAGCACAAAGCCCCTCTCTCGATGTCTGTGTCCAAATTCGGGGTCTGCATCCTCCTTAGGATCCTTCCTACCCGGTTGAAGGAGGATGGGTCCTCCGACGACCGCAAAAACCGGAAGTCGGTGTTTGTGAATTTGGACAGCCTACCCTTCTTTCAGTTCCCTCCCTTAACCGTTGCTCATATCCTGTCGCCTAGCAACCGTGACAGCGCTAAGCAAGACGCGGGTGAAGAGCTCATCGTTCTCTCCCCGGAGCTTTATAAACACTTCTGTCTGCTCTTTCGTCCTTAGAAGCGTTAAAAACAGCTTCAATCACTAACAAATAAGCTGTGTGTAAGGGGATATTCACACAGGCAGTAAGGAAGGAGCTAGTTTACGAAAGTAAACGTTTTTTTTTTTTTTTACATATACACGTACAAATGTAAAAAAAATGCTTAACGCTAAAACAAAATGCCTAACTAGAAAACAACTGAAAATATATATTTTTGAAAAGCCAGTTTTTAAAAAACACCGAAAATAATACTCCTCCCCCACTTCCCTCCTGCTCGCTTCGTCCTGCTGAAAAGAATTATGGGATAGGTAGGACGCGAAAGGATCCACCACACCCATCCTTCCAATTCGGGGAAAAGGAGGATGCATTTGTGGGCCGCATTTGAAGGATCCTACGAATTTGGACAGCCTTCGTCGCGGCGCTGTGACGTAACATCCTTCAAATGAGTCCTCCGAAGGATGTAGACCCTGAATTTGGACACAGCTGATATCACGGTTTCCGCCATGTTGGAATCAGAATCAGAATGAGCTTTATTGACAGATATGTTTACACATACGAGGAATTTGTTTTCGTGACAGAAGCTCCGCAGTACAACAGAATGAAAGCGACAACGAATGATACCGGCGGCGAAACAGGATTGTTTAAATGTGTTGTTAAGAGGAGGTTCTCGCAATTCTGCACTGTTTTACCATGCCTGGAAGTTACTGCTGCGTTAAAAACTGCTGCAGTACCTCACACGATACACATGGAAAACATAGGAACAATGAAATACAGTTTTTTTTTAGGTTACACCAAGCGCAAAACAGCGGTATTTGGAGAAGCTCTCAAGTGGCACAGAGACCTGGACCATTTACCTCCATGCACACATATGGACATTGGGAATTATCTTGTTTTTGGTTTAAGTTACTACACAATGCAGGAGTTTAAAAGCCACAAGTCTTTGGAAAGTTACGAGTCTTTCTGCTGTGAATGGGTCCATTTACAGCAGGTGATGAAAACAGTGTTGTACTGGCCAAAGTAAGTTTATTCACATGCGTTTTAGCGTATTGTAATTACATTGCATTTAGAATTAACTGCGACTGAACACTAGATTGTAACGAGATGTTCAATGTATACGAACGTTTCCAACATGTTTTGATGTATGCTAAAGCTGTGTATGTTTAGTTATAATTTGATTTTAACCCAATGACACATACTGTACCAGTTTTTTTTGTTGGGGGCTGCAAAGTGGACAAACCAGTTCTGGGTTAGCTAGGGTAGTTAAATGTGTGATTGCGAGATGTAAATGTCCGGGTTAGATTAAGCCATTAACAGCGTGAATGCAAAGTGACTTACATTGTAAACAATATAATTCCCAATGTCCATATGTGTGCACTGAGGTATATGGTTCAGGTCTCTGTGCCGCTGCAGGGAGCTGCTGAGAGCTTCTCCAAACACCGCTGTTTTGCGCTTGATGTGAACTTGTTCCTGTAAGGTCCACTTTCTTTCGCCTTATGTTTTTGCATTGCTTTACTTTCTTCCTTTTCTTTCTCGTATTTGTAGATCCGCCTCGATCTGTTCCGCCGACAAAATAAATGCGCAAAAATGAAAGCGCTCTGAAATGTTCATTCGCGCCTCTGTGAAGTTCTGAAGGCATTGCCCCTGGCAACAGATAGCGTATCCTTCCATCAGGGCCGACCGGCTCAGACCCCTCCCAAATCAACCCAAATCGGCACGTGACTTCTCATTCTCAATAGCGATATGTTGTATGAAATGTAGTGAAGTTAAAAGTACGATCTTATGCTTTGGAATGTAGTGAAGTAAAAGTAAAAGTTTGTCAAAATAAAACTACTCCAGTAAAGTACAGATACTTGAAAAATGTACTTAAGTACAGTAACGAAGTAAAGCTACTCCGTTACTGTCCACCACTGTCTCTGTGTTGTTGGAGAGAAATTATATTAATGAAATCTTATTTTTGATTTTTTTATATTCCTAAAGGATCAATTAATGTCAGTAAGTCAACACATATATTTGACTATAGTAGGCTAATGTAATCATGAATACTGAAAATGCTAGATGATGGGCAGTAGAGGCAGCAAAAGAGAAGCTGCTCCATGATTGGTTAACTTCATTGGAGGAGAAAGTTGGTTCCTCTTCCGGAACTCGAGCTGCATCAAAGGCTTTGGAGAACGTGCCTTTCCCCAGTTCAGAGAACCTCCTATCTAGGCGTAGTGTGGGATTCGACCACGATGCAGGCACGTCTGTCTCCTGCTCAGATCGAGTCAATCCTCACGTCAGTCAAGAGAGTCAAAGAAAGCCAGTCACTTACTGTAAAACAGTTTCAGAGACTATTAGGTCTGATGGTAGCTGCATCCAATGTGATAGCTTTTGGCCTGCTGTACATGAGACCCCTACAGTGGTGGCTCAAGTCCAATGTGGAAGATACCTTGGTTCTTGAATCAGGGCCTGGTGCTGGAAGCTCTTTGTCGCCATGTAAAGCTAGCGACAGATGCATTCCTCACCGGTTGGTATGCGGTCATGAGTGGCCACCCTGCCCGCGGTCTGTGGAGTAGTCGCCATCTGACATGGCATATAAATTGTCTAGAGATTCTGGCTGTGTATCGAGCATTAAAACATTTCCTCTCAGACCTGATAGGTCACCATGTGTTGGCGTGTACCGACAACACATCGGTGGTCTCTTATATCAATCACCAGGGGAGTCTGCGTTCGCCCTTTGTACAAGTTGGCACACCAGATCCTTCTGTGGTCCCAGGGCAAACTCTTCTCACTCAGAGCAGTGTATATTCCTGGGAGACTGAATGTGGGAGCAGACATACTGTCGAGACAGGGGCCGAGGCCCAGGGAATGGAGGCTTAACCCCGAGGTGGTGAAAGAAATATGGAGAGTGTTTGGCATATAGCCCAGGTGGACCTCTTTGCGACTCAGGAGACATACCAATGTCCCCTCTGGTTCTCTCTAGTTCATCCAGCTCCTCTGGGACTGGACGCTATGGTACAGACCTGGCCGAGGCTTTGACTGTATGCATTTCCCCCTATCGCTCTGCTTCCGGGAGATCTGGTGAGAGTACGCCGGCACGGGGTCTGTCTTTTGTTAGTAGCCCTGTCCTGGCCAGGCCAAGTATGGTTCGCAAATCTGATTTCTCTCCTCGACGATTCTTCCTAGAAGATTCCAATCAGGACAGATATACTCTCTCAGGCACAGGGCAAGATAATTCAAGCCCAGAGTTGTGGAAACTGTGGGTGTGGCCCCTGAAGGGGCACAGCTCATAGCATCTGGTCTCTCAACCGAGGTTCTTGAGAACCTCCTCCAATCCAGAGCTCCCTCTATGAGGAAACTGTACGCTCTGAGGTGGAAACTCTTCACCTCATGGTGCAGGAATCACCAGCTTGACCCTGTTAACTGCCCAGTTGGTACAGTTCTGGAGTTTCTCCAAGCTAGGCTCTCTGTGGGGTTAACTCACTCCACCTTAAAGATGCACGTGGTGGCCATTGCTGCTTACCATTTCACTTTCAATGATCTCTCAATGGGTAGACACCCCCTAGTTACACGTTTCCTCAGCGGTGCGCTGAGGCTGGGGCCTCCAGTACAGTCCAGTGTTCCCCACTGGGACTTGGTTGTGGTTTTAGAGGCTCTTTGTAAAGCTCCATTCGAGCCAATACATGATATCTCAGATAGAAATGTGACTCTTAAGGCTGCCCTGTTACTGGCTATCACATCTCTAAAGAGAATTGGAGATCTTCAGGCCCTCTCGGTAGCCCCTACCTACCTAGACTTTGCCCCTGGTATGGCCAAAGCATGTTTATACCCTTGAGCGCTTTATGTTCCTAAAGTTTCCTCTGTCACTCCACAACCCATAGTACTGCAGGCCTTCTGCCCTCCTACCTTTTGGGAGCCAGACCAGGAAAAGCTATTTTGTATGCGTCCAGTTCTAGCGCTGGACGAATATGTCCACAGAGCTGCCCTGTTGAGAAAATCAGAACAATTGCTTGTTTGCTACGGTCCCCCTAAAAAGGGTTTTCCTGCCTCTAAGTAGACCCTTAGTCATTGGATAGTCGAGGCTATCAATATATCTTATGAGTCCTATGGTCTTCCCCCTCCTTTGGGAGTCAAGGCTCACTCTACTCTGGGTATGGAGGCCTCTAAGGCCTTCTCAGCAGGTGTGTCCCTCTTGGACATCTGCAACGCTGCAGGATGGTCCACGCCCTCCACTTTTGTCAGATTTTACAATCGAGATATGCGGGCCAATCCTGCTCTTCTGTTCTCTCGCCTTAGCGCTGCTCTTTGAATACACACTAGGCAGGGATTTTGAGGTCTGGCAGTGTGGGCACATCGTTACCCAAAGCGTTCGACGTAGCTCGAATTCCTGAAGAGGAATGTCCCAAGGTTACAAATGTAACCCAAGTTCCTCGAAGAAACGAAATGCTGCGTCGCATTACCATACTTCAGGAAGGGCTTCTTCTTGAAGCAGAAGCCAGCTGTGCGGCACGTGCTTTTATAGGTTCCTGGTCGCTATGTCACCCCGCCCTTGATGTCACGCCCTTCCATTGGACAGATTGCACACGATATTCAAAGTCAGTCTCACCAAAGGCATTCCCCAAAGCATTGGATGCAGCTTCTCATTCCTTCGAGGAACTAGGGTTACATTCGTAACCTTGGGATGTTTTTCAGTAATTGCCCAGCAAGAAATCTTTTTATTACTCTGCTAAAAGGTAAGATAACATTCTCTAAAAACATTCTAAAAATGTTTGATAACATTGTTAGAAACATTGTTGAAGTCCCCAGTATTTTGACCAGTGATCAGTATTTTGGCTGTTTTTTATTTGGATGCTATAACTAGGCTGTGATTTTCATGGCAAAAACAGCAAGAAAAAATGTGATTAGATAATTTTGGCTATTTGTTGATGATAAAGATATTATCATCACGTAGTGATCTGATCAACTGATCTCATCCAGAGTATAATCTATGTTATTACCTTTATATTAGTGATTGGAGTAATGTTTTGACAGCATGAGATCCAGTATGAGATCAAATCAGAAAAACTGTAAAATTTTAAACACACTGTGCATGAATCATTTTGAACTGCTGAATGCTTAGACACTCACAGACATTAAGAATCAACAAATTAATCTCAACAATGGGGACATGCTTCATGCCGCAATGCATTCTGCGAGCCATGGGGGAGTTTTGTATGATGCACCTAGAATGCATTGCAGCATGAAGCATGTCACTATTGTTAAGATTCATATGCTGATTCTTGAGTTTTGTGTGTCTTAATGCCAAAGTAGTGTGTTTATTTATTTATAATCATTTAAATGATCTGATTAAAATCTAGCATTGCGTTAGTTCAGTCATGCCATGTCAGTCAAGCTTGCATCAGCTTATAGCCAGCTGTTCCTGATGTGTACCAATCCTTTTTGACAGTTATCACAGTGGTCCATTTAAATTCCATTCTCCAGCATCGCTTCTACCACATCAATGCTCACAGATTAACTCCTTCCTCCAACTCACACTCCACTAACTGAAATGGTAATCTAATCTGTTTTCTTCTTTTTTCTTTCTTCTCTCTCTCTCTCTCTCTCTCTCTCTCTCTCTCTCTCTCTCTCTCTCTCTCTCTTTCATATACAGTTCACTATTTTGAAAGCATTCTCTATAATGTATTTAGTATTTTTCACAACTCATGTAAATTGTGAATTGTAATTATGCATACATTTACTGGATCTGTTCTATGACCCAGGGGGTTGACTTGCTTCTCTCCTCGCTCTGTCCAAACATGGCTGCATGGACAGGCATAAGGAGTTTAGCCCAGAACAGAAGCATACCACCAGTACAAAATGTATGCTTTATAATTGTAACATACTTGATGATGTGGACCTGACTGAAACACTGCTCTATCTCAGTCTGTAGAACAACAGAGTTGCTACAATAAACAATCTGCAATTAAAACCATAGATTAGACTGGATGAAATCAGATAATAAGACCACTACATGATATTTATCTCTATCATCAGGAAGTAGCAAGCATCATCTGATCACATTTTCTATTGATGTTTTTCACATGACAACCAAAGTTACAGAAGCCACAAAAAAACATTGAAAAGTCAAGGCCGCCCAACTAAGCAAACACTGATCACCACAATGGTGACATCGAACCCAACTATTACATTCAACTACATTCAAACTATACCTCTGTTAAATACAAACAAAGGTTTGGTTTTTACTTTCAACCAAAATGTGACATCTGAGAAACATTTGAGTCCACATCCAACGCCAACTGGCAAACTTCTCGCTAAAATCTTTCTTAGAATGTTAGGGAATAATGTTAGAACAATGCTATCAATAAACAGTCTTATATTATATTATCATACATTTTAGGGGAATACTCTGAGAACTAAAATACAATTTGCCACTGAAAACATTACCAGAATATAGCATTCTTGGAACATACTTAGAACAATAAAATTTCTAGCTGGAAAACTGGTTATCCCTCAGAATATTATGGAATCCCTACAAGAGCAAACATCCAACAATAGAGTGCAGTACATCTGCAGAGCAGTGATAAGCGTCCTCAGGGAACTTCTCCATTGTGAGTCTGGATTCTGACTGCTCTGTGAATGGAGATGCTCCCTAGTGCATTCATTAACAGGGAGATTGGAACATTTTGGCTCTTTGGAATAATACAATGGCATGGAAGGACCGTTTCTAATCATGGGGAAGTGTTTCTGTAAGGGAAAGATGTCAACCTCTATTATACAGCTATGGGGAAAAAATCTGAATCTTTATCTGCCTGCCTGTATGTAGTGAGGTTTTATGTAGTAAGTGAAAGTAGCTTTAAAGGGGTCATGAACTGAGAAAACTAATTTCCCTTGATCTTTTGACAAATAACAGGTCAATGTACCTTAAAAACTTCCTGTAAGTTTCAAACCTCAAAACTTTATTTTATAGGTTAAATACAGCTTTTATTGAAAGCAAACTCAGAAACAGTTTATATATATATATATATATATATATATATATATATATATATATATATATATATATATATATATATATATATATATATATATATATATATAAACACACAACCATTATAAGTGAACATCAGAGAATATTATAAAATAATAATAATAAAAAAATTAGTTCATGACCCCTTTAAATATTCAATATGAAATGGGATCTTGGAATAAAGACTTTTTTTTTTCAAGCACTGTAAGATAACTAAATATACAGGGATTATAACTGTTCTTGATACTGTAACAATAGTGGAACAATTATGGCGGTTGGTTGGTTTACTTCAATTAAGAATTATTATTTAACAGTTAACTAGAAACTACAGACACAAAAATGATATGAAATAACTGGCAAGCCATTCACCCAAACTATAAATGTAGTCACATACATTCTGCACATGAAACTGCAATTAAACTTTTTACGAGTGACTATCAATGTTTACAATTTTAAAGGTTTTATATTTATATTTTTATTATTCATATTATTTATGTATCCCCCATTTCTTTTCTTATAGCCTATTTTTTATTTAAAAAATAATAAAAATAATACAATTAAAATATAAATATATATATATATATATATATATATATATATATATATATATATATATATATATATATATATATATATATATATATATATATATATATATAACTAAGTATATATCTATCTCATCCCTGCAGCACTCTATAAGACACCCAAATACCTTGATCCCCACCCTAACACTGTTCCCCTACCTTACATGACACCCTGAAGAACCCAAATTTCAAATATAAACACTTCTGCCCTCTGCTGCTTGGGAGAGGAATTGTGAAGCTGCTTTAACTGCATTCACTTCAATAACTAGAAGTATTGAAAATGGCATGAAATCTAGTTTTATTTGTTTGTTTTTTTGTTTTACTTGGTTTAGAAAACAACAAGTGAGATGTCAGGGACAATCAAGCTTAGAGGAAAGGGGAAAGACAACCTGGTGAAGACTAGAAGAGAGCACATATAGAGAAAGAGAGAGAGAGTCTCAGAGACCTGTCCTGAAGCAGGTGGTGGTTAAGGATAATCCAGGTAAGTCTTTAATGCTGGAGATGTGCTGGAGGAGACAAGTGGAGGGGAGGTAGGCAGAGAGATTGCTAATTGTGGTCTACTAATCCAACCCCTCCTCCACTTTCACCCACCTCCACATCCTCCCCTGTCACATTCGTGGAAGGCCAGGCACAAATTGAAGGAAATGTACTGCTCCCTGTGAAGTAAAGACTAAGTATTTTGACCGAAGAGGATCCAAGAAACAGTGGACGATAAAGAAAAACAAACCCTTACTCTGATATATCCCACATAGAATGTAGCTGCGCCTTTGTATCTCTCTCCACGTCCTCTTCCTACGACAAGATTCACAGCACTATGGGAGAAGTCCAAAAGGTATGTGTTTCAAGCTGCTTGAGGGGCCTATTTGGAACAGAGAATAGTTTATTCATGTTATACACATCATTGTGATGGATTGGAGATTTTGTGGGATATACCTTAAACTTAAAATTAAATTTTAATGAGATCTTTTTGGCACAAATGTTTGTTTTCAAGGGTTTGTTTTCAGTCATTGAGAAGCTAAAAGGCACTACAGAGCAAGAGCTGCGGATAGTGCTACTTGGTCTTGATAATGCTGGAAAAACCACTTTGTTAAAACAACTCGCCTCGGAAGATGTGAACACCATCACTCCAACTCAGGTAAGAAGAGCTGTTAGGGGCTTTCAATGCACTTTTTTTGTTTTTCACAATTAATATGCTTGTTCAAAAAAAGTATTACTTTGATAATCAGGACACGTGGTTATAAAACCAGCACAGCCCTTTGCCATGGCAAAAAAAAAAAAAAATGTCTCATGAATAATTCAGCCTAATTTGCTGAGGCTGTTGAAGGTGTGAAGTTATTAGCTTGTGTGGGATGTTAGCACATTTCTTGTGCTTTTCTACTGTTTAACAAAATCAGTAGAAATATTCTCAAATATTCCCCTTTGACACTTCAGTTCAGTTTCAGTTACACTACAGTTAAGATACCATAGAGAATTGGAAATGATAGCGGTTAAATCATTATTTGGCATGAAACCAATGTGTATCTTTAGCTGCATTTTGAATAACACAATGTTGAGTTTCACCTACAAACCATGAGACTACAATCACTGCTAACCACTTGATGACATTTTCCATCACAAAAAATAAATAGACATGATGACATCTCAATCTACCAAGAAAGTTTGAAAGAATGGGATCAAATGTGGTCAGTCTGGTTGTACTGTTGAGGGGTCAGTGATAGAGCACGCCATCACTGTGTAGTGCTACTTATTAGCATGAAGTCAGCTATAGAGACAACACAAAAAAGTCAATTTATAAATGTCTGAATTCATGTATCATTAATTGACAGTATGTTCCATTTGTAAAATGGCTGCAATTGATGGCTGTTAACACGATATTTAGCATCAATTCTTTTGGACTACGCTGTGCACATCTCGCTACTAGTTAAGATGTTGGTAGACCATTATTTTCTTACTGAAAATATCCTGGGACCTAGATGTATTGTGAGACCTTTTGCTTTTTAGCATGTGTTTTGTTAACAGACGTTATATGCTGCAGCCTTAAAGCTGTAAAGAGCTGAGGAACTGTGGGGAGAGAATATCCTCACTAAGAATAGCACCACTACAGTGTCTTTAATCCCACGGTTAAAGATTACTTAACCTTAAAGTCTCAGTAGTTGGAGGTTGCTCAGGGACAGGATAAATTTAGAATAGGAGAGTTTAAATACATTGTGCCTCTGTCTGTGGTGATTTAAAGTCACACTTGTGAGGTTTAAAATCACTGTTATGAGATAAAGTTACAATTTAAAGTCTTGTGAGATATAAAGTCAAAAATGTGAGATTTAAAATTATGTTGTGAGATATCAAGTCACTATTGTTAAATAAATTACAGAGGTGATATATTGTCTCAGTTGTGAGATTTAAATCATATTGTGAAAGTAAAATCACATTGTGAGATAGATAATTTGACGTTGAAACAAACACTGTTTAAACAAACACTGTTAAGAGATATCAAGAAGTTAAATCTTACAATTGTGAGTCATACTGTGAGATTTAAAGTCATAGGTGCCGAGATATCAAGTCACAATTGTGAAATTTAAATTCACAACTGTGATATATAGTCACAGTCATATACAGATTTAAGTTACAATTCTGGACAGAGTCACAATTGTGAGATTTAAAGCCACAAGTATGACAGTATGAAAGTCGAAATTATGAAAATTAAAGTTACAATTGTGAGATTTAAAGTCAAATTGGGAAAGTTAAGTTACAATGTTAGAAATTCACACTTGTGAGATCTGTTTTTCCCATTATGATTTTAAAGCGATATAAAGTTGCAATTACAAGATTTCAAGTCACTATGTAACATATGTAAATCATAAATGTGATATACAAAGTCACATTAACTTCATAAAGCACAGGAATTCTTAAAAATAAATACACTTTTTTATACAGATTTACAAAATTGTATTAATAGTAAGATTTCATCAGACTGAATAAAAAAATTCTTATTTAATTTTAATTGAAAAATTTCTTAAGGATAGTTCAGTTAAAATATGTAAGGATTATTCAATTCAATTTGATGGAGATTTACTAATAATTAAATAGCATAAGCTTACTTTTTTTTTTTTTTTTTTATCACAGCTGTATCTTGTGCTAAATTTGTTCTTTCAGGGATTCAACATTAAAAGCGTGACCTGTGATAGCATGAAGCTGAATGTGTGGGACATTGGAGGACAGAGGAAGATTCGACCATTTTGGAAAAAGTACCTGGAGAACACAGATTTATTGGTATGACATCAGTTAATGTTCTCAATGACATTGGCCATGCTGTGAGTGTATTTACGTATGTAATTACATTTCTGTTTTGTTTATCAGTCAAAAAGCTTTTTTTCTCTTTATTAGTCCCTGTTCTCTCTCTTATTTTTAGATTTATGTGATTGACAGCGCAGACAAAAAGAGATTTGAGGAAACAGGACTGGTAAGACTACACAATTAATCTGTGGCAATCACAGTTTCTCCTCTTTTTTCTTAAAAAGCTTTTTATCTGATATAATGACATGACAAGCAGTCTGCCCCTAGTTTCTTTCACTTTTTATGCACAAAAGCCTGATAGCTTTTGTTTCAAGAATTAAACAGCTGCCAGCACAGATCAAAGGAGATCTCATTTTATGTGCTTTCTAAATTAGATTTTAATGGAAAATGTTTTCAAAATAACTTTTCTGGTTTTAAAGAATACATTTTAAAAGTGTTAAACTTTTTTATTGTGTATCTTTAATTAAGTCCTTAAATTGAAGAGCTGAAATGCTAGTTATTTGCTTGAGTTACAATATTTTGGACTTGTCCAGTGCATTAAAAGTGACAGGGTGAGAAACACGTTTCCATCATGCCAACACAATGAGAGTTTGAAGATTTAAAGGGGGGGTGAAATGCTCGTTTTCACTCAATATCCTGTTAATCTTGAGTACCAATAGAGTAGTACTGCATCCTTCATTACTCCAAAAAGTATTTAGTTTAATTATATTCGTAAGAGAAAGATAGTCTGTACCGATTTTTCGCGGAAAAACACGAGCGCCTGGAGGCGTGACGTGTGGGCGGAGCTAAAGAATCACGAGCGCCAGTAGGCTTTTGTGTTGAGAGCTTTTGGAAGCTGTGACAGCTGTGAAGGCTGAAACTGAACGAGAGCACCAGCAGCAACGATTCGCTCCGAGCGGGGCTCGAACCCCGGTATCCGATGGGAGGTGGACGCACTAACAAGGAGGCAGAGATATTTTAAGCAGTTTTACTCACCACCTGTGGTTCCAACACATGATCGTGACCCTTTTTCGTTGGGATTGCATCATCCTTAAGAAATAAACGATACGCAAATCCGTCATCATACTGGGCTTTGTTTGTAAAACAAGCATTTTAGAAATGCAGGGAACAAACACTTGCACAACTCCGTTGATGCTCTGTAAAAATAAACTCCATCCACTGGTCCCTTAATGCTGTTTTTTCTTTGGTAATCTGTGCAGGGTTGTCTTGCCCTGGCAACCAAAAACACACTCCTTTTGTGACATTTCGCGACGCTCTCGCTCTGATCAGCGAATTCCTGTTGTGCTCTCACCCCTATGGCTCTCACTCAGTGCTCTGCTATACGGGAGCATGCGCTCTTCAGGCAGAAGTTCCTTAGAACCCATATAAGGAAATTCCGCTCCATCTAACGTCACACAGAGCCATACTCGAAAAAAACTTTCCGAAACTTGTGACAAACCGGAAGAGGTTTTTTTGGAACAGAAATACTCCTTCAAACGTACAACTTAATTTTTGAAACTTTGTCCATGTTTAGCATGGGAATCCAACTCTTTAACAGTGTAAAAAACTCAGTATGCATGAAATAGCATTTCACCCCCCCTTTAAGCATTCGTTTTAAGATAACTTTATTAACGCACTAAGTAAGTTGGAAAAGGATTCATTTAAAAAATCAACACAGAATAACAATTCTGTCATCTAAATTTGTGCCAAATCTTTATTAAGTTATTTCTTCTGCTAAACACAAAATATATATTTTTTAAGAATGTGGGTAACTAAACAGTTGCTGGTACCCAATTACTTTTTTATGGGCATATTCTTGGGTTCAATCTTTAGTATACACATTATACAACCATATTATAGGGGATTCACCATATGCTTTCCTCTGTGTGGTGTTGATGACACTCTTTTTGACTCTTCTGTGTTGACCTTCTTCCTCAGGAGCTCTCAGAGCTCATCGATGAGGAGAACCTCAAGGGTGTGCCATTGCTCATCTTTGCCAATAAACAAGACCTGGCCACAGCCTCTCCGGCCAGTGAGATCGCCGAGGGCCTCAACCTGCACACGTACCGGGACAGAGAGTGGCAGATCCAGGCCTGTTCCGCCGTATCTGGGGAGGGTGTACAGGTTTGTGTGTGTGTGTGGATATATATATATATATATATATATATATATATATATATATATATATATATATATATATATATATATATATATATATATATAGTGAATTTATTGAAATGTTATCCTTATGGGAATTGTTTAAGATATCTTTTTTTTCTTTTTTTCTTCTTTTATCTTTCAGGATGGCATGAACTGGATCAGTAACAATATTGTAAATAAGAAAAAATGAATATGCTCTCTCCCAAGTGTTATTTTGTACAATTTTTGTGATTCTTCTGTTAATGTAAACCAAGTATAACATATTTACTTCAGAAAACTCTTTTTGTAATTATATTAATGAAAATTTGGAGGGACTGGCATGAAAACAACAAAATAGATCATTTTCCCCTCTCTTATCTTTTATGCTCTTGCTGAGAGTTTTTGTTGCTCTCTGACAGAACAAGCTTTCTTTCAAATCTGAAAATCATGTTTTCACTATCATGTTTTTGAGAAATATGACATACCAGAGCATAAATAATGCACACAAGTAAGATTTGCAGCCTAAAATGAGGAAGAGGCATCCGTACGTCAATCACTAATATATAGTCTTCTTAAGCTGTTTTGATCCACACCGGAGAAATATTTTAAACAGAGCAAAACTCTTGTACTTTGTGTAAAATGAATTTTTCCTTTTTTTTTTCATTTTTCCTTTTTTTGTCTCATTACGAATGTATTTGGTAGTTTCAATGAATATCTTGTGTGGACATCTTGTGTATGATTATGTGAAATCAAATTGTGAAATTAAATTTTCTCTAGTTGTTTAAGATGATCTTATATTCTCATTCAAACGAGATCTTAGACTAGTTTTGTTTCTTTTGGAAACATCTTATAAAATAATAATTATAATAATAATACTGTTGTTCCAAATAATTCAAATATGATGTATTTTTGTATGCCAACCTGGTTAAATTGAAAAAAAAAAACTGGACAGAATTTTTCCATTGACTTTTGAATTATTTCATATAATGAGCTCCAAGACCAACAAAGGTTTGATTATCATCATGATATTCTTCACAAATTAACACTTTGACATGAATTTTGAAACCTAAATACAATCGCACAAGTAAAATGTTAATCTTGGACTACAAACAAACTAAGCCAAGGTCACATGGCTAGAACATCACCACAGTCGGACAACTTTTTCAGATTTTATTTTAAAAACCATTTCCCATTAAAGTTTGAGTTACAAAATTTTGCAATAGCATCATTATAGACACAAAGAAGCTGTGAAAAGTTGTTATGATTTTTAACATCCAAAATAATCTCTGCACTCCCATTTAGCCACTTGTTAGCAGCCGCCTTTTTCAAGACAAGTGTTAGGTCCCAGTTAGTGCTGGGCCTGTCTTTGTTTTTGTTTTGTTTTTGTTTTGTGATCGCACAAACGGGAATGAGCGGCTCCTTTTGGTTTTCTGTTATTATTTGTGTTAACATTCATGCAGACCTTCAGCTTCCAGTTCTCTCTCATGCATTCTTCACTACTGACGTCCATATACTGACTACTGATTTTTTCTGTCATCTTTTGTTAATAAACTGGGACCTAACACAAGAAAAAGCTTTTAATCACAAATGGTGTGTTACTGATGTATGTTATGTTGTAAGGGTAAAAGGTGAATATATCTTGGGCTTGTGTTAACCACAGACTTTATTTCAAGTATTTAAACAAAAACCCATTCAAATATCCTTTAAGGCAATTAAACCAGAAGTGTTGAAATGCTAATTTTTCAGGTTTGGCCTACACAAATAGGTCATCCCTGCAGCACTCTATTTAGGCAAACGCTGAAAGAAAGAAAGAAAGAAAGAAAGAAAGAAAGAAAGAAAGAAAGAAAGAAAGAAAGAAAGAAAGAAAGAAAGAAAGAAAGAAAGAAAAAGTGTAGCCCCTTCTCTTACCCCTGGGATATTTGCAGCAAAAGGTATTGAACCACAGAGGCAGACGTACTTGGAAATGACTCAAAGTCTCTCCTTCCTCCCCAGTCACCAGTCTGCACACTTAGTATTATGACCAGTGGATCAAATTTTCATTAGTGTGGATGCTGAAGCTCCACTGTGCAAATCCAAGGCCATTAGATATGCACCTCGCTATAATAAGACAGTGATCTAACCAGAGCAAAAAGAGGGTCCACAGTCTGATGTGGGCTCACATAAGCATTTCTACCTCTGGACAGTATACATAGACTGGCATAAAGGCAAACACAGGATTTATTGGTAAGTTTTGCTGTAATAATAGGATTCTTTTTTTTTTTTTTTTTCTGTAATCTATGCAACTCAGATTAAACAAGTGCTTTAGGTCTGATTTGAGACCAAATCAGGGTCAAATCAGATTCATTTAGTGGGGGAGAAAAGTATAAAAATAAATGATAAATCTTACTGGACCTGTTTTATTGAAGGCTTGAAACTATTAAAATCACCATGCCTGTGCCATACACTGACGTACCCAAGAAAGAGCAACAAGAACTGTGCTCGGACACAGATGGAGGTAAGACACATTAGAAGCAGGAAAAAAGCTTATTATTTTCTTTAAATAGCACACCACCACAGAGTGAAAGTTTAGCATTTGCACGTTTTGTCTTGCCAGTTTATGCATTTAAGCAGTTTTAACTCTGTGAGCTCAGACGCTGCCGCGCGCAACCAAAGCGCACACCCCCAGAGAGACCGAGAGGGAGGGGGCGCGATTCAGACACCGCGTGATTCCTTTTTCACATGCACACAAAGTTATGTTAAAATTAGTGCTGGTAATCTAATTAATTACATAATGTGGCGATTAATTAATCTAATTAACTGCACAATTAACTTCACTGGTGGTGAATGTCTTAACGATTAAGTCATCAAGTAATTTATTCATTCATTTGATTTGTTCAAAAGCTGATTCATTCAGGAGTGTAGCAAATGGTTCTTTATGTAGAGTTAAATGGCTCTAACTTAACAAATAAACACCGAGGTACATGTCCAGCGTGTGCTCTCAAAGCCGTGCTACTTCCCCCACCTAACCACAAGGGGGCAACGCCACATCATGTGTCCTACAAAATCCCTTAACACTACATCCTAAAATCAGTTGTACTGATATATATATATATATATATATATATATATATATATATATATATATATATATATATATATATATATATATATATATATATATATATATATATATATATAACTCAAGATTAAACTAACCCCACTGTACTGTAACAGACTTTATCAAAGTTAACTGCTCCCAATTCAAACTGTTGCACTAAGCATAAGGCAACATAACCCATTGTCATTTTCTCAAATATTCCTGTAGAACTGTAAATCAAATGCTATCTTAAGAACAATAAGCAAATTAAGATTAACTGAAAATCTGAACTAAGAAGGTTGGGTAGACAGAAATCACTCAATCTCACCAGGGGTACCTGCTATTTAGCCACAAAATCCTTCAGGTACCCTAGAGGTCTTATCTCTCTTGCAGGGTAATGTGCCAGAGGCTCAGGAGTGCATGGTTAAACTGGGCCCTGCTCTGCATGCTCTGACCTCACTGGCTAACCATTACATTGCTCTGGCTCTGGTAGGATGGTCTGCGCTGCTGTCACCACTGGCGTAGAGACGGGTTTGGTTTCGGTTTTGGCACCGGTTCCCTCTAGGAGTATCAGAGACGTTTTATCACTGTCCCATTCTCCTTTACGCAGACATGGTCACCTGGTGTCAGTCCTGTGAGATGTTGAGCTCTGTGTCTTTTGTTGAAGTTCCAGCTCAATCTCAGTCTCTTTTTCTGTTCCTCCTCTTTGAATTTGGTTATGTCAGTCCTGCCAGGGTCGAGAGATGACAGAGTGACCGGAACTGTTGTTCTGTACTGTACCCGTTGGCAAGTGGTATGGCTCTGTAAGCCATGAGTGCCAGATATTGGTCTTTTTCTTTTTGGAGCAGGTCTTTAACTGTCCGCACAGCTCGCTCTGCCTCTCCATTGCTCTAAGCATATCTGGGGCTGGACGTTGTGTGTTTGAACCCCCATTGTGTTGCAAACTGAGTGAAGCATTCAGACGAGAACTGGGGTCCATTATCTGTAATGACCTTGGACAGTATGCCATGCCTGGTGAAGATAGACTTGCAATGTTCCACTACTGCTAATGAGGTTGTAGATGTGAGTTTAGCTACCTCAATGAAATGGGAAAAGTAGTCTACCACCAATAGATACTGGTTATCATCCCACCTTTGCCCATGATCCATCAGGGAATTCTGTAGGCAGCAGTGGCTCTTTGGGGTTGATTCTTTCTTTTGCACATGGGTCGCAGCCTTCGACCACTTTCTGAAGCTGTGTGCACTTTGCTATAACTTGGTGTCCTGCGTGCAGTTTCTGAAGGATGTCTGTCTGTAGCAGCTTGGGAATAACTAGTCTGCATCCTTTCAGTAATAAGCAGTTCTGCACTGATAGCTCTTCCTCGACGTGCGTATGGTAGGTAAGCTCTGTCTATTGTGGATCTGTCTGGCCATTCCTCAGTACAGTACCTTTTTACTTGGCTCAGTATTTCATCAAGATTTTGATGTTTCCTTATTTCTTGTAGCCTCTTTTATTTAGCTGGGAGGGTTGACAAGATCATGTTTACATACAGGTTGACTTCCTTTTCCTGCTCCGGCTGCCCTCTGTCTCGCAACCCCGCCCTTGATAGCACATCCGCCATGGCCAACTTCTTGCCGGCCACATGGGACATGGAGAAACTGAAGGCCATCAGTCTCATGAATGTGTGGCGGAAGCTCATCCAGGCTCCTGGAGCATAATAACAGAACCAGAGGCTTGATGTCCGTGGAATGTGATGCCCACCAGGAAGTCTAAGAAACGCTCGCAGACCCATGTGATTCCCAAAGCCTCTTTCTCAATCTGTGCGTACCTTTTCTCAGTGTCTGTGGGTGCTCTGGAGCTATGCGCGACTGGCTTGAGGTGGCCATCCTCCTGTCTCTGGAGTAGCACAGCTTCCAGTCTAAATGATGACACATCAGCTGAGACAACCGTCTCCGCTTTTCCAAGTGGCGTGCTAAGATCCTCTTTGATGCTGCTGAATGCTTTGATGCTTTTTTTGATCATGCCCCCACTGAAACACGTTTTGCTTCTTTAACAGGTCACTGAGTGGCTGTATCTTTTCCGCTCTACTTCCTCAGGCTCTTCCATGTCAGTCACTGCCCTCACTTTGTTACGATCTGCTCTCACGCCAGCTGCATCTATGATCTGTCCGAGAAATTTGACATGGCCTTTTGAGAATTCACAGTTCTCACCTCTCAGCATGATGCCTGCCTCCTGCAGCCTCCCCAGCACCGCAAGCAGTCATGTGTCGTGCTCGGTCTGTGTGTCTCCGTACACGAACACGTCATCCATTTGGCACAGGACGCCTCCAGGAGGCAAGCGAGAGCGGACTCCTTGGCAAGTGGAATTTGCCAAAACCCTGAGTTTGCATCAATTTTTGAGAAAACTTTGGCACCCTGCTTTATCTTGTATTAACCCTCCATCTTGCCAAGCCTGTTGAACAGTGTGGGGAACTGCTCCTTGACTCTCTCGACTGAATCCAGTGCCACTGTGTCTACTCTAGCCACTAGTCTTAATGCCTGGATAGCTGGACGTTCCAGTAGGCTAAACTTCAGACCCTGGACTACAGGCTTTTTACTGCTTTTACTGTCTGTTCCTATAGCGGCTGTGAAATTCCCCTTCACTGTGATGGGTGTTAGACCTGGACCCTTCCGCACTTTCTTTGCTCTCTCTCTTCTCCGGAAAGAGCCCTTTCTGAAATACATCTTCAGATTGCACTGTTAATTCTCCCTGTTAATATTTTGAATACAGCTGTGTGCTTATTCACTTTAAGGTTGATAAGCCATGGTTCACCATCTGTACTGACTGTGCCTAGGAAAGCTATTTGCTCCTCATCTGACTCTGCTAACGTGTTAACACTGACAAGCAGTGGAGTGCAGTGATAACTGTCTTGAACTGTCCACAGTCTATCCTTGTTCCTGCTGTCTCGGGTTGAATTTGGCTCGTTCAAAAATAAAATTTCTCCTCACCACAAGATGTTCCTCTAGCTTCTCTTTGACAGTGTTTTACACGCTTGCCTCCTCCTCCATCATATGAAGTGAAGTCATGACTTTCCACCTCGTCCCCCATAGTATAAATTAAAGTGTTCACCTGGTTTTCATCTGGCTGTAGCTCTAGACCCGATGCAAAACAGAATCTCTCAAACCTTCGAATCCACTTGGGCCACTCTTCTGTCTTTGTGAAATCAAACTTGGGTGTTGGGGGAATCTGGAATTGCTCTTTTTTTTTTTTTTCTCGTCCGCCGCGAATGTTAACTATGAGTCATGTTCATTTTGCAAGCTAGCTAAACTTCAGACTTACTAACTAAAGTTAATGTGAGTTCTCTACAGTTCAAACGGCAAAACCACTTCTAATGTTTACCCAACTCGAGGAACTGAAATTTTCTGACACCATGTAGAGTGAAGTGGCTCTAACTTAACAAATAAGCATCTTTATTATCTGGCTCGGCTCTGTGTTCATCTTCAGTTCTCTCTTCACAGCAGTTCAGTCAGTTTACTGTTTGAGTAAATTAATTACTCCGGGATATTGGTTTGTTTTAACTCAGAGGGAGTGTCGGCCACATTAAAAAAGTTAACAGCTTAAAGGGATAGATCACCCAAAAATCTAAATTATGCCATCATGGAATAATGTCGTTCCAAACCAGTAAGACCTCCATTTATCTTCGGAACACAGTTTAAGATATTTTAGATTTAGAGTGCTCTCAGTCCCTCCATTGAAATTCTGTGTACAGTATACTGTCCATCAGTGGTGGACAGTAACGGAGTAGCTTTACTTCGTTACTGTACTTAAGTACATTTTTCAAGTATCTGTACTTTACTGGAGTAGTTTTATTTTGATCAACTTTTACTTTTACTTCACTACATTTCAAAGCATAAAATCGTACTTTTTACTTCACTACATTTCATAAAACATATCGTTACTCCCTATAATATATCACGTGCTCCGACACGCAGAAGCGGTGTCTGATTCATCATGAACGAACTGAATCTTTTCAAAATAAACTTTTAAATCGGATCGCGAATCACACCAAACGATTCGTTTACGAATTAGAATGATCCGATTGCAGCTGTTCTGGAGTCGACCACTCACTGATTCAAATGAACCGTTTAGTGCGAGTCACCAGAAGTAAGAACCGGGAGATCTTGTGAGCGCGTGCGTCTGGTGTTGCTAAAAGTAAGTTATTAATGTCGAAATTTTGGATTAATTATTGTAACTGAATATCATATTTAGGTCAAAACTGTCAGTTGTTTGGAAACTAAATCCGTTGTAAAGAGTGATCTGTTTAAGCCCACTGAAATGCTCGAGTGCAGACGATGCAGACACATCAATTCTAGGTAAAAAAAAACAACAACAAAAAATCCATGAAATAAAACAGATTAAATACAATAACTCGTGCACGTTCAAATTCACCGCTGCCGTAATGTTAACAGTTTTATTAAAATGTCCTATGTTACGTCTGTTTTTATTTTGTTTATCGACAGTAACGTTATACATATGTATATTGTTTGGATTAACTAGACGAGTAGACAGACATGAATGTTCATCGTACTTAAAATAAGTAAATATTGTTAGCTGATGCTAACTGTCTATCTAACAAGCTTGTTGGTGCTAAGTTGATGTAATTTTTATAAATAATGTCCAAATATTTTATATATAGCCACCTATATATATATATATATATATATATATATATATATATATATATATAGTTTACATCTGGTTAGAAAAGAAAGGATGTGATGTTCAGAACATGGTAACTACAGTAATTATCAGTGGGAAGAGATGCACCCCGTTTGGCCAGGGGTGTTTTTAAACCACAGACAAGATTTGAGAAGGAAAAAATCATTATCTTTATTTACATTTTTTTTTTTTTTTCGTAAAATGTTCTTCCTAACTTCAGGCCTTATTATCATGTCATATATACAGTACAGACCAAAAGTTTGGACACACCTTCTCATTCAAAGAGTTTTCTTTATTTTCATGACTATGAAAATAGTAGATTCATGCTGAAGGCATCAAAACTATGAATTAACACACGTGGAAATATATATGGAATTATATACATTTCAAAAAAGTGTGAAACAACTAAAAATATGTCATATTCTGGGTTCTTCAAAGTAGCCACCTTTTGCTTTGATTACTGCTTTGCTCACTCTTGGCATTCTCTTGATGAGCTTCAAGAGGTTGTCACCTGAAATGGTCTTCCAACAGTCTTGAAGGAGTTCCCCGAGAGATGCTTACCACTTGTTGGTTCTTTTTCCTTCTGTCTGCGGTCCAGCTCACCCCTAAACCATCTCGATTGGGTTCAGGTCCGGTGACTGTGGAGGCCAGGTCATCTGGCGCAGCACCCCATCACTCTCCTTCTTGGTCAAATAGCCCTTGATGCTTTCAGTGTGACTCTACAATTTTCATAGTCATGAAAATAAAGAAAACTCTTTGTATGAGAAGGTGTGTCCAAACTTTTGGGCTTTACTGTAACTTTGATATTCTGTAAAACAACAAACTTTAAAATACTTTGTTCTTACTGGTGAAAATCAGATGGTCATCTCTGTTTTCTCTCAGGTACATCACAGTGTAAGCTTCACAGTTAACATTACTCTCATCAACGTAGTCCACATCAACAACAAAAATATATCTTGACTCCATATAGTGGTTATTTTGAAAAAATCCAAGGTATTTTGAGCAGTAGGATTATAAAAAGGGTATGTGCTAATATAAAATTAAATTAAGTAGCCTATATAAAATTGCAAAAATCTATCTTGCAGTACTTTTTTTACTTAAGTACATAAAAACTCGAGTACTTTTGTACTTTCACTTGAGTAAAATTGAAAAAGGAGTACTTTTACTTTTACTGGAGTAATATTTTACCATATGTATCTGTACTTTTACTCAAGTACTTGATTTGTGTACTTCGTCCACCACTGCTGTCCATGTCCAAAAAGGTAAGAAAAAATATACTGTAATGCTTATTGGAGATGAGAACCATTTCAAACGATTCAGTTCGATTTGGTGAACTGGTTCAAGAAGATCCTTTTACATCGAGTGATTCGTTCGGAAACCGGATATCACTAAACTGCTTTGTTTTGAACGCAGAACCTGATTTTACCAAGTGAGACATGTTCCTGGGACAACATCGTTGTTGACCCTGGAACAACATTGTGATTAACCAATCAGATTTGAAGAACCAGTTTATAGATTTTGTGAAGTTTATGCTTAAAATCAGTGTTTGGTGCTTGTACATCAGTGTCATTCATCTATCATTTCCTCTGATTTTAGGGATTACTCATGGTTAAGGTTAGGTTTAGGTGTAGGGATATGGTTAAGAATATATTTTTGGAGTAAAATGTTGTTCCAGGGTCAACAAAATATGTTGACCTAGGAACACATCGAACTTGGCAAAATCAGGACGTGCGTTTTGAACTTGCTCACAACAGACCCGAAAAAAAGACAATGCTGAATAAATGCATAGTTTTTGCTATTTTTGGACCAAAATGTATTTTCAATGTTTCAAAAAATTCTAACTGACCCTCTGATGTCACATGGACTACTTTGAAGATGTTTTTATTACCATTCTGGACATGGACAGTATACTGTACATAGGTTTTCAATATAGGGACAGAAAGCTCTCGGACTAAATCTAAAATATCGTAAACTGTGTTCCGAAGATTAAGGGAGGTCTTACGGGTTAATTCATGATTTTTTTTTCAATGAACTAACCCTTTAAGTGTTTGGAAATGGTGCCTAAATGTGGAAGTCCTTCAAATATTTATTATACTGTTGCGCCCTCTATAGGACTGGCGACTAGTCGACCTCAAGCTTAAAGTGTCATTGCAGAGCATTGAAGTCAACTAGTCGATTAGTCTGTGCAACCCCTAGTGTTGAGCTGTTCTGGAACCGTGTTGTAGAGCCCTGCGCGGGACTGTTTTCTTCATCCCGCTCCCGCCCGCGCCCGCCGAATTTCTGACCATTACTGCCCGCTCCCGCAACGTATGTGTTACACTCCCGCCCGCTCCCGCAATATGTATGTTCAATATTTGTATTGATATTATTAAAGAGATTTATGGGGTTGTTTCGTTTCCCTGGCCTGCATGTGAAAAAAAAAAAGACAAAACACACAATACATTCAAATATAATTTCGTTTTTATCAAAAACTTTGCACATAAAAAAAGACTGCTTTGCAAAAAAAATATACATAATATGATAAACTAGGCTACATGAAAAACAGCAGTGTTACAATTATTAGCCAAATGTCGCAGGTATTCTGTTTGAAAAATACAAATAAGAATAAAAACATTCAAACTTAGGCAGCCTGGTCAATAACACTGGCATCATCACGCCTCTTGACCTAATTAACAAATGGCAACGAGGGGCTGTGCTCAAAAAACAACACTAATAAATAACATTAGGTTCTTTTCTACATCATCTATTGACATCTTCTCCATCATGTCGCTAGGCAACCTCCCTATCCCGCGGTGTTTTTTTTAGCCGCCAATTCCTGCCCGCAGCAAAATTCAAACCGCCCGCTCCCGCGAGATTTGCGTTGGGTCCCACATTGTGACATAGACATGTGGGGGCGTGTTTAAACAAGGCGTTTTAGGAGACCGTGGATGAGTCTTAACTTTTATAAAAATATCTCTTTGGGATTGAGACTCTAGTCTTTGCAACTTTTGTAACACTCCAAAGCGAAAGGAAAATTTAAAATTACATCATATGACCCCTTTAACTTATGCAGTGAGCACTATTGTGTTAAACTGTTCTGCATCAAATTCTGATATTTGTAATTGTGATTTGTTGTTTCCATCTATGGAGATGATTTGTGTAATTGTTTTAGTTTTAATACTAACTGTATTACTTAATAGTTTTGCTGTGGTATAGAAGGTCTTTTATTTATTTATAAATTTTTTGCTGATCCGAAAAATTATCAGATCTGTGACTCAATATCCGTATTTGATTCAAACCGTGAATTTTGTGATCCATTGCACCACTAAACTCAATAGATAAGACTGATTCAATTAAATCAGCTTGAAAGTAACAGCACTGTGACGTGGGGGGAAAAGCAAAGCAGTCTGTAAAGTGAAACCAGAGAGCCAAATTTTCTCTCCTCTGGCATGTCTCAACTGCTTTGACTCGGCTTCCAAAACAGTAAGAGTATTTGTAATGTAATATGACAGCAGGAGACTAAATGCTTTGCTCCAGGAGACCATGACTCAACCATGCCTGATTGGAAAAGATCTGAATCCTCTTAAACATTACTGAACAAACAGCAGGCTGAGGTTACACCCTGATGCCTGTGTCAAATTTAATAATTTAATCACAGTCGTACATATTGTGCAAGATTGGAGAGCCAAAATGACAGAATGTTTGACATGCTTTAGCTGACATTATGAATGATCATACACTATTAAAGAAAACCTGCAAATTTATATAATATATAGTTTTTCATCAACTTTCAAAAGCATGGCATGTAATTTTTTTATAGTTTATAACATTGTAATGTTATGTCAAAGGATAATTTTTCTATGATTAATATAAATGCATTTTGACATTGTATATGTAACTCAGCATGTTTGAACCTGGGGAAGAAGATCAGTGTTCCTCAGGATCTGATGATGGAGGAGCTCAATCTGCTGTCCAACAGAGGATCTATTATGTTTCATGAGAGACTCAGAAGAGTGGAGAGGTTCACCTTGGAGAATATAGCACAGAGACAACTCAGTGTAAGACATCTTACTGTGTTCACCAGGTTAAAGTCAACAATTTTCTTATGGGTTTGATACAGTTATGAATTTGGCCCCAATTTTAACCAGTAGCCAAATAGCTATTTTATTGTTTAGACAAAATATTTCCATGGCACTCACGTGGTAAGATTAAAAAGCCTTTAATGAACTGGACTTAAATCATTACAACTGGTTAAAAGTAGATCCACACATTTCAGCAAATAGCGTACTTCAGGACACACATCAATTGCTTTAAACAGGTATTCTTAAACTAGTGTTAATTAATGAATAATCATAGACAGCTGGTTAATAAGTGGCTGTGGCTAAGACTAGCCTCTTAGTAGTAAGAAGAAAAAAAAAAAATAATAACAATGATGACTACATCCTTTTCCTATGCAAACAGGAGGGCAAGAACATCATAAAATACATGCTGTTAAACTATGAAGGTATAAGAGGAATGAATTCAGATATCATTAAAAAAAAATTGAACTAAAGTTATAAGAGAATGATTTGAACTCCACATCATCACTTTGTCAGATTATTGAAGAAAATAAGTGATTCTGCAAGGTTTGAGAATTATGAAGTTTTTGGAGCCAACTTTTGGAGCTGATAATTTGGACTTTAAAAACAAGTCAAAAGCAATTTTGAATAAATGCTCCCCAGATCTCATCCTTCTCCTCACTGAGGAAGCTACAAAGCAAAAATCTGAAACACAAAAAGAGATTGAGACTTAACTTAAAGGCTCTGAAGAATACTCACTTGAACACAGACTTCCTTTTGTAACGAAATTGAAAAATGATTTGAATATGTTATCTGACTTCATAAAAGAAGAAAAGTGGTCCAAGTTAAAAAGTGACCAGAAAGATTATCAAGAAAGTAAAGTTTAAAATTGGAATGAGAGACAAAAACCATTGTACCTGACCTGAAAAAAAGAAGCCAGTTTCATTCAATTTACCCAGTAGTGATGCAAGGTAGACTCTCAAGTAAATAGAAGAGGCTGAAGAGGCAGCAGAGGACAAGGAGGGAATGTACTCAAAGATCATCAAACAGCCCAAGAAGACGTCCGAACCAGGAATCAAGGGAGACTGGGGCTGTGATTAACATCAAATTTTGCTCTTTTACCTGACTGGATTTCTATTTTTTCGAAGTGCCTTACGTTTGCCACAATCTGCTGCTAATGAATTCCAAACTAAAGTAGATTTGTTTTGTTTTTATAGGAACTTATGCCTTAAAACATGGTATTATAACAACCATTATGCTTTGGACTACACTGAAAAGAGCAATCCTAGTAATTTGACAGGAGTTGCCTGTCTGTTTGCTAATCAGAGAAATGCTAATCAGAGTGTGGCAGAGAAAAACTGACAAAGAACAAATCTACAGCATTGAAGCGGTTATCTGAAAACAAGGACATCATTGTGAAACCAGCGGATAAAAGAGGAATGAAGGAAGGAATTCGACAAATTGCCAAGCCTGAGTATTATTTAGCCTTAACTGCTAATCCTCTGGAGTCCATGACAATTCAACCCACGGATCTTATATCTATGAAGGACAATAATTGGATATCCCAAAAGAAATATGACTTCTTACTTTGCAAAGACCCTCTTGTTCCATAGTTTTACATGTTGCCAAAGATTCACAAGTATTTAGAGACCCATTTAGTATTTAGGCCCATTATTAGTGGAAATGGATCATTGACAGAACCAGCATCACAGTATTTTCATAAAACCTTATTTATGTATGCTGCAGTCTTATATTTAAGATAGTACTCATGTGCTCAGTATGATTAATGACATAAAAAATGCAGGTGAATCTTTGTTAGTGACCATGGATGTTGAATCCCTGACACTAATATTGATCATGTGGAGGGACTTGAAGCTGTTGAAAAGCTTCTGAGTTTTTTTTATTTTTATTTGAGCAATAGATCACCAGAAAGTGTACCAATTACTACTTTTATTTTGCAATTGATGGAGTAGACCATTAAAAACAATTACTTTTTTTTTTAAGATGCCTTCTAAAAACTGATTAAAGGTACGGCAATGGATGCTTGTTTCGGTCCCAATTATGCCAATATATTTTTAGGACTGTGGGAAGAAAGATAAATTTATTTGATTTAGAAATTTATTTTTGGATAAAACTGTTATGTGGAGTAGATAAATTGATTATGTCCTGATGATTTGGTCTGGTTCAGAATCAGAATTGCACAGGTTTACCAGTATATTAATGGCATAAAAGAAATTTGAAATTGAGCCTTGAATATTCATTGTCTAAAATCAATTGTCTTTATCTGAAAATAATGAGGTCAAGGGTGATCTACATACTTAAATCTGTAGGAAACCAATTGATCGAAATACAATTCTTAGAGCTAACATTTTCTTCCACTCTGGCCAATACTTCATGGCCAATTTCAAAGATTGACCAGCAGATTTCGACAGAGGGGTTTTAACCAGGGCCACAGAAAGCTCAATTAATAGATATATGATTGGAATTGAATTTATCCCATGTTCAATAAGAACTGAAAAAAAGACAGAAACAGCTTCTACAACAAGAGACTTTTTGGATCCATACGCTTTGGGCACCTAATTCCCCAGGAGTTAATGAATATATATATATATATATATATATATATATATATATATATATATATATATATATATATATATATAATTTTTTTTTTTTTTTTTTTTTTTTTTGCATTGTTGATGATGTACAATTTTATATCTACACTATATGTATAATTATTATTATTTTTTTATATACCCACATATTTATGAAGATTTACTTTTAACCAGTTGTATTGATTAAAGCCCAGTTCATTAAAGGCTTTTTTTATTTTTTATCTCACCACGTGAGTGCCATAGAAGTATTTTGTCTACATAATTAGATTTTTACCTCCATCACATCCAATGAGCACCAGTGGCTATATAAAGACACTCCTGTAGCACACTCTGCTTCTGGTTCTTGTGATAGCTATTTTATTGTTAGGATAATGTCAATAGGCAAGACAATTCTATGTGGGTTATCTTTAATATTGTGGCAATAATAACAAACAATAACAAAGTTTTACCTTTGAGAAGTGCTGAAATCGTCTTCAGGGTGAATTTGCCCTACTGCCTCCTAGTCAAAAAGCTTCCTCAACAGTTCCACAATCGACTGCAAACTCACATTCAGGTCAAGTTCTATTCTGGAATGCCCACTTTTCATGATCCAATCAATCCCTGTTGGATAAAATCAAGTCCCGTCCTATTGTATTCTCATTCGATATCCTGTTTTACTCATAGTTGCAAGACTTTTACTTTACAGAAGTAAAATGGGAAGCTGTTTGAATGTGAAACCAGAGTTGTCCATTCCTTCTCCCAGAGAGCCAACTTCCTGAGGAGTTTAGCTCCAACCAGCAGCCTAGAAGTTTCTAGTCACCCTGATGAGTTTGATTAGCTAGTTACAGTAGGTGTTTAATTATCATTAAGGCTGAACACTGTCAGAAGGCCCTCTAGAAGCAGGACTGGATAGCAAAATTCAAGATGTTTAGTGAGCAAGGGGTGTTCAATCCCACACCAGGAAGACCACCTTCCAGGAGTTTCTTGACCTAATTAAATACGCGTGGGACAGCTAATCAAGGTCTTCATGACCACTAGAGACCTCCAGGCAGCTGGTTGGCACTAAACACAGCAGGCCATCCAGGAGCAGGATTGGACAACCCTGAAATAACTATTAACCTCAGGCAGTACTGGTTCTGGTTCTGGTTCAGTATGGTTCCACGAAGAACCTTTAACGTAGTACCTGTCAATTGCATAAGTTTCTTTATATTATTAAAATGCTCTTCACTCTATGAAAAAAGAGCTAATTTAAGAACTGTTCACTGAAAGGTTCTTTGACCTTTTATTTTTAAGTGTGTAGTTTCAGTAATAATGGATGATGTTTTAACACTGTCTAGCACTTAGAGGAAACACTTCGAGGTCAGAATGCCATGCAAGGAGATAAAGGAAGTGATTGCTTCACCTCTGAAATCTATATCAACCAGCCTGGAAAGAACAGCCTAGTCACCACACTAAAGCACAAGGTTGCTAAGAAAGGAATCCCAAGCGTGCTTGCACCTGGTAAATATGGCACTCTTGAGTACATTTAGGTTTTTTGTTGTTCTCAAAGTCAAAGTCAAATCCTAAAGGTCACTCAATTCTCTCACACAGGTTATGGGGGGCCTCTAAAAGAGGTTCCTCCAGAAAAGTTCAATGTCACTGTGATCCCCAAGTCTTACCAATCACCCTGGGAGGAAAACCCCATTGGCAATGAGACGCTGTTGGCTAGCATCAGTACCCATCTGCCTGAGCCACCTTACAAACTCACCCCAGCCAACTACAAATGCTTCAACAGGTACTAATCACAACAGATACTTTCACCCTCATTCGCATGAAGCAAATACTGAAGTAAAACTTTAAACCAAAATAAATTCTGTTTAATTTTGGAAAAGGCATGTTTTTGGTCTTGTGAATGATTCATTGATTCCTTTTGTACTGATGTTACATAGGCCACATGGGTTATTGAATGTTAACAAATAGCTTTTTAGCTACTTATACATCCCTTGAAAATCCTTGAACATGATTTAGGTTTTTGAAGTAAAATGGGTCGCAAATGGCAAATATTTAAGAATGAGAGCATAGTGAGACTTGATTATATCATTTGCAGTGCTTCATGATAGTGGATGGGTTCTTTTGGTGCAGTTTCCTTGATTGGTAATTTAATATTATTATTATTTTTTTTATTTTTTTTGCAGAATTATAGTTTCACCCCAAAGTTTTCACTGGTAAACAAGATTGTCTAAAATAATAATAATAAAGTTTATTATTATTTTTTAATTCAGGGAACAGTTGCACTATATTGAAAATTAGTACACGTCCTCAAGCTTTGGTGCTCACATAAAAGAAGTTTGTTTTACAAACTATTTTTTTTTTTATGTCACAATTCCATTTCCTTTCAAATAAATTATTAGATAAACTAAATAGCAGAAGTCCCTCTAAATGTTGGTTGGATTAAGGAAGGACATCAGACGCCCACTTCTAGTAACATTATACATAAAAGACTTCTTAGCATGTCTGGCTTGGGAAGGCTGCCTGCCAAAAAACTTGGTTTTAACGTCAGATCTTGAAACAGAATTTGTATCTTGAAACCTTACGCTGGTCCTGGCTAATATATCAGCATGTGGGTGAAAAAGACTAGACTTTTTCCACTCAGCTGTTAGGGAAAGTCAGACTATTTTTAGGGAAATGAACAACAATCATTGTCATTCTTCACAGAGCTCCTACGCCGTTTGGCGGGACAGCGGGTACTGTGAGGTCTCTGCCGCTACCTGGCTTTGAGATGCTGCAGGCTCACACAGAGCCACACCTGACCTGGGACAGGATGTGCCATCGGCCCAATTTCAATCGTACTCCACAGGGCTGGGGCACCAAGTACGCTGTAGAGTCTCCTGATCTGTGAAGCTAGCATACTCAACTTTTTTGCCAAACTACAACTGAAGACTGAATTTCTGAGGGATGCCTACATTGCAACTGTGAATTATAAGCTGAGCCATCAAATACAAATTGAAAGTGTCTATTAACATGGTATATTTATGTTTACACAATATTACAAAATGTGAAGCTTCTTTAATGCAACAATGCAGCTAGACAGCTGTATATACATATATATAAAAATGTCTTAAATTCAGCACAACACACTTCATACATTACACAACAAAATGGAAAGATATGGACACTAGTACAAACTGTAATATGAATCCTGGAATTAAGACAAAACTGTGTCAAACAAATAAAGACTTCAGGTGAATGAAATAGTCAATAGTGCCCCCACTTGTTAGTTGTTGGTCACTGCAAATGATTATTTTTGGCCCTAAAAAAGGCATAATATCTGTTTCATATCATTACATACATAAACTGAAAAAAGATAACAGAAACCATGAAGGGTTATTATAAATTAAATGCTTAAAAGATTTGTCATTGTTTACATTTTAATATGCTAGTATTTTTCAGATATTCTCCAGGTTCAGTATGAATCCATGCTCTGAAAATGATTGACAATATGCTAGTATTTTTCAGATATTCTCCAGGTTCAGTATGCATTCTATGCTCTGAAAATGATTGACAGATGTAAATGCTTAAATATGAGGGCAGAGGTGACATCACTCTGGATTCAGTTGTTCATAGGTCATTGCTGAGCATTGAGGTAGCTATATAACTACTTAAGGGCCTCCATGACGACTTGCATGGGCACCCATCCGCTGAGGATCTTGGGATGGGTAGTGGACCTGTCCGGGGGGCCTCATGGCCATTGGAGGGGGCATTGGCGGGGCCATGGGATCCATAGCATGGAACATAGGAGGACCAAAACCTGGAGAGAGCAGATTAACAGAATAGTGAACCACTTTGTCTTGGGTTACCCAGAGAACAAAAAAAAGGAAGGAGGAAGTATGTGGGGGGAATCTCACCAGGTGGTGGGGGCATGGCAACCCCAGGTGGAGGAGGAAGTCCCAGGTTCATGACAGCAGGGGAGTTGGTGGGAACCAGGTTGAAGTAATTGGTGGGGGCATCTTCATCAGACACAGGGGGTAGGGGCAGAGCTGTTGAAAAAATATGAGAAAGGGAGAATTCACACACTGCTCTACCTTACATAATATATAGAGGCCCAATTATTTGTTTGGAATAACTGTATTCCATTTGTAAAATTAATTTATTTAAATAATTTATTATAATAATTACTATTTATTTACATTATATAGCAGGACAAATAGTACATTTTTTATCCTAAATTATAACTTAATACATGATCATTGTAAATGTATTTTACTAGTGTGACAGGATCAAGGTCCAAAAATAAATAAATAGTAATAATAGCAATAAACTACTAGTATCACACTCAAAAAGTTCAAGCTAAAAAAAATAAAATAAAAGTTAATCAAATAAATAAATGCAACCAATACAATTCAAAATAAAAAGTTTATTAAATAAAAAAATTATAATAATATACATCAACTATGAATTTTTCACTGTATGTTTATGTACTTTTCAAGTGTTGGCAGATCTAGCTTTTAAATAAATATACAAGTATAAAAGCAATCGATGCCCATGTGTGAGAGGCTGTCACATACCACCAGGGAGGCCGGGCACCGGCTCCAGCCTGATTCCACTCTCCGTCACCCCATCTTTCTCGTTCTCCTTTCCTCGAGCCGCCTGTGACCTGCATGACACACAACAACAACAACATTCAGAACTGCCACCACATAAATGTTACCGTTTTAACTGTCAGTTTTTTTCTTGCATGACTAGACACTGACCTGCCCCATTTAACATTAAGCCGACGTCCATTAATGATGAGTTTATTAAAGGACTTCTCTGCAGCCGTCTCTGCGGCCTGCCGTGTAGCAAACTGGATGAAAGCACACTGCTGCCTTTGAACGATGGTGATGGTACGAATCTCCCCAAACTGGTAGAAGTGATTCCTTTGTGGAAAAAGTAAAAAGTAATCCTTAATAAAGTAATGACACAAAAATGGAAAACAACATCTGCAATTTAATGTAATAAAGTAATACACTTAACAGTCTTTACCTACATAAGTGGCATTTTGCAATTTTTTTAATAATATTAATAATAATAATAATATAGCTTTAGACTTTATATCAACTGAGTGGCTTTACTTGAAATCTTGAACCAGTAAAGGCAAAAAACTTGAAAACTTGAAAAGGTGACTAATTGCAGGAGCTACAATACTTTCTTACAGATAAAACAACAAAAAAAGTCCAGGGTCAAGATGTGTGCCAACCAGTTATTTTAGCATTATATATGCTCACTGCTCACTTTATTAGGTACACCTGTTCAACTGCTTGGTAACACAAATTGCTAATCAGCCATTCACATGGCAGCAACTCAATGCATTTAGGCATCTACAGGTCCTTCTAAAAAAATTACCATCTCAGTGGGAAGTCTGTGGGAAGGAAAAAGTGTGGCAAAAAACGCTGCCCAACGAGAAGAGGTGACCGGACCCTGAGGAAGATTGTGGAGAAGGACCGATTCCAGGCCTTTGGGGACCTGCGGAAGCAGTGGACTGAGTCTGGAGTAGAAACATCCAGAGCCACCGTGCACAGGCGTGTGCAGGAAATGGGCTACAGAGAAGCAGCACTGGACTGTTGCTCAGTGATCCAAAGTACTTTTTTCAGATGAAAGCAAATTTTGTAAATTCAGAAATCAAGGTGCCATAGTCTGGAGGAAGACTGGGGAAGAGGAAATGCCAAAATGCATGAAGTCCAGTGTTAAGCGCCCACAGCCAGTAATGGTCTGGGGTGCCATGTCAGCTGCTGGTGTTGGTCCACTGTGTTTTATCAAGGGCAGGGTCAATGCAGCTAATGATCAGGAGATTTTGGAGCACTTCATGCTTCCATCCAGTCTGTGTCCAGATCAGAGGGTCACTGCAGTCACCCGGATCCAGTACGTATCCAGACCAGATGGTGGATCAGCACCTAGAAAGGACCTCTACTGCCAGAAAGATAGCGGAGACCAGGACAACTAGAGCCCCAGATACAGATCCCCTGTAAAGACCTTGTCTCAGAGGAGCACCAGGACAAGACCACAGGAAACGGATGATTCTTCTGCACAATCTGACTTTGCTGCAGCCTGGAATTGAACTACTGGTTTTCGTCTGGTCAGAGGAGAACTGACCCCCCAACTGAGCCTGGTTTCTCCCAAGGTTTTTTTCTCCATTCTGTCACCGATGGAGTTTCGGATCCTTGCCGCTGTCGCCTCTGGCTTGCTTAGTTGGGGTCACTTCATCTACAGCGATATCATTGACTTGATTGCAAATAAAAACAGACACTATTTCAACTGAACAGAGATGACATAACTGAATTCAATGATGAACTGCCTTTAACTATCATTTTGCATTATTGAGACACTGTTTTCCAAATGAATGTTGTTCAGTGCTTTGACGCAATGTATTTTGTTTAAAGCACTATATAAATAAAGGTGATTGATTGATTGATTGATTGATCTGCTGAAAAGCTTTATGGAGATGAAGATTTTGTTTTTCAGCACGACCTGGCACCTGCTCACAGTGCCAAAACCACTGGTAAATGGTTTATTGACCATGGTATTACTGTGCTCAATTGGTCTGTCAACTCCCCTGACCTGAACCCCATAGAGAATCTGTGGGATATTGTGAAGAGAAAGTTGAGAGACACAAGACCCAACACTCTGGATGAGCTTAAGGCCGCTATCGAAGCATCCTGGGCCTCCATAACACCTCAGCAGTGCCACAGATTGCCTCCATGCCACGCCGCATTGAAGCAGTCATTTCTGCAAAAGGATTCCCGACAAAGTATTGAGTGCATAACTGAACATAATTATTTGAAGGTTGATTTTTTTTTTTTTTTTGTATTAAAAACACTTATTTTATTGGTCGGATGAAATATGCAAATTTTTTTAGATCCGGAATTTCCGGTTTTCATGAGCTGTATGCCAAAATCATCAGTATTAAAACAATAAAAGACCTGAAATATTTCAGTTGGTGTGCAATGAATCTAAAATATATGAAAGTTTAATTTTTATCATTACATTATGGAAAATAATGAACTTTTATATCAAAATACTAATTTTTTGAGAAGGACCTGTAGATGTGGTGAAGACGACTTGCTCAAGTTCAAAGCGAGCATCAGACTGAAGAAGAAAAGGGCTTTAAGTGACTTTGAATGTGGAATGGTAGTTGGTGCTAGATGGGCTGGTCTGAGAATTTAAAAAACTACTGGGATTATCATGCACAACTATCTCTTGGGTTTACAGAGAATGATCCGAAAAAGAGAAATTATCCAGTGAGCGGCAGTTGTGTGGACAAAAATGCCTTCTTGATGTCAGAAATCAGACTGGTTAGAGATGATAGAAAGGCAACAGTAACTCAAATAACCACTCGTTACAACCAAGGTATGCAGAATACCATGTCTGAATGCACAACAAGTCGAACCCTTAAACAGATGGGCTACAGCAGCAGAAGACCACACCGGATGCCGCTCCTGTCAGCTAAGAACAGGAAACGGAGGCTACAATTCGCACAGGCTCTTTTTTGACAACAAATGATTGACAACAAAAGATTTTGCCTGGTCTGATGAGTCTTGATTTCTGCTGCGATATTCAGAAGGAAGGGTCAGAATTCGGCATAAAGAACATGAAAGCATGGATCCATCCTGTCTTGTCTCAATGGTTCAGGCTGCTACTGGTGGTGTAATGTTGTGGGGGATATTTTCTTGGCACACTTTGGACCCCTTAGTACCAACTGAGCATCTTTTAGATACCACAGCCTACCTGAGTATTTCTTCTGACCATGTCCATCTCTTTATGAATACAGTGTATCCATCTTCTGATGGCTACTTCCAGCAGGATAATGCACCATGTCACAAAGCTCAAATCATCTCAGACCAGTAAATCAATCCAATAGAGCACCTTTGGGAATTGTTGGAATGGGAGAATTGAATCATGGATGTGCAGACAACAAATTTGCAGCAACTTTGTGATGCTATCATGTCAATATCGACCAAAGTCTCTGACGAATGCTTTCAACACCTTGTTGAATATATGCCACAAAAGAATTAAGGCAGTTCTGAAGACGAAAGTGGGTCCAGCCCGGTACTAGCAATGTGTACCTAATAAAGTGGTCACTGAGTGTGTATATATGTATACACGTCCACGTCTACATGTATACACACACTCACTGGCCACTTTATTAGGTATGGCTGCACAACCATGATTGGAATCTCCCATTCCACCACATCCCAAAGGTGCTCTACTGGACTGAGATCTGGTGACTGTGAGGCCATTTGACTAAAGTAAAGTTCAAGAAACAAGTCTGAGATCATCTGAGCTTTGTGACATGGTGCATTATCCTGCTGGAAGTAGCCATCAGAAGATGGGTACACACTGTACTCATAAAGGGATGGACATGGTCAAAAGAAATACTCAGGTAGGATGTGGCATTTAAACGATGCTCAATTGGTCCTAAGGGGCATAAAGTGTGCCAAGAAAATATCCCCCACACCATTACATCACCACCAGTAGCATGAACCGTTGAGACAAGTGAGGATGGATCCATTCTTTCACATTCTTTATGCCAAATTCTGAGCCTTCAATCAAATTATTTTGGTTTAATGTATTTTTTATTTATTTAGTTTATTCATTTCCAGTTAGTAATTTTACTTATTGCAGTCAGTTGCCAAGGCAATATTTCTATCTTTATTTCAACTTACAAAAATAGTTCTGACTTTATCAACTCTGAAGAGCATTTACCTGAGCTCAGAATCTGTAACGTCTTCTCCCAGCCCTCCGATATAGAGTGTGGTGATAGACTTGTCCTCCGGTATGTCCAGTCTGGGCATGGTGGTTGCCCGCTTCAGAAGTTTGTCAGCCACAGGATCATTAATGCCATAGAAACGGTCTTTAATATTCTGATCAGCCAATGGGTCATCTGGATCCGTGGGCTTTTCATGCCTGTGATATTACAGCAATACATTTCATGTCAAAAATATAATCAAAATTCATAATCATGCATACATAATTAATACCTTAAGCTTATTCATTAAAAGCGTCACTCCATTAAAATGCATAAAGTTTATAAAGCAAGCAACTCGATACAAGTCCACCAGCACAATTTAAATCATGACAACCAACACAGGGTGTTTTCTTACACAACAGTGTAAAATTAGGCATCATGAGTCATGATTTTACACCTATAAAATATTCTTGAGGTGTTGCTGACCTGTACGGACACTCTTCCCCTCTCTTACACTCCCCCTTCACCCAGAAGGAACAGATGTGTGGTCTGTTCCTCTTGTAATATGGTGTGGTACGAGCTAGTTTCAGCAGCATATCGCTGCTGCTGGGTGCCTTCCCGAGCAGCCCCACGGGTCTTGTGCCATCAGAGTTAGCAATCTACAGGCCAAAACATTAGTATTTGACTCACAGATACTTTTACGTATTACTTGAAGGGGACATCAGATGCAAAATTCACTTTTACATTGACTTTCTTCTTCCACGGAGGCAGGGAGAGCTGAGCTCATTAGCATTTAAAGAGACATGCACTGAAACGGGTCTCTGTGAACAGAGCGGTTTTTGACAAGGTAAAAATGGTGTTGTTTTATTGAGAAATTAATCAAGGTATGTTATAGACTTTTCATTTAGACCCTTAAGCAGCGGTCCCCAACACCCGGGTCGGTACCGGTCCGTGCATCATTTGGTACCGGTCCGGCAGAGAGAATGTTATTCATGTTATGTTGTTGACGCGATGTTACAAGGACACTGCTAATAAAGTTGCATACAAATACACAGTGGATTCATGTTTATTATTACATTTACAATATACCACAATTTTTATGCCAGTCGTATCATTTTATTTTGTCGTATTTATCCGTCACACCTTAAAGCCCGGTCGGTGAAAATACTGTCTGACATTAAACCGGTCCTTGGTGCTAAAGAGGTTGGGGAGCGCTGCCCTAAAGAATCATACCAACTTGTAGAAAATTGGCATCCGATGTCCCATTTAAAGCAGTTTAGTATTTGTATTTACTATGCCATTTTACCATGTGGAAATCATTAAAGGCTTTATTTTTGCAAACGAAGACATCATAAAACATGAATACATGTGTAATAAACAGACAAATTACCTCTCTCTCCATATTCTGAGTGTAATACTCCTTATTCACATCTGATCTTGGTACTTCATCTTTAACGGACAGCCCAGTGTCACGAACCTGAATGGGCAAACCTGTGCAAAAAAAAAAAATACACACTTCGTCATCTTTGCAACAACACTGCAATATTCTTATTAAAGGAACATATGTTATCCTATAAGAATGCTAGAATAAGGATTGTGTCAGTTTCTAAAGATTTTCTTTCCGGCTAAAAGTGCATTCCTCTGAAGTAAACATCAAAATATGAAGTAAATACCAAAAATAAGTCCAAACTACTGATATACTGTTGCAATATGTCAACTAGTGTTTTCAAATATATATATTTTGTAAACTGTTTTAATGTTTTGACAGCAAGTTTACCAAACACACACACACACACACACACACACACACACACACACTGCTTCATGCATTTTAATTAAATAAGCATTTAGTCTGTTACACTGCATCTGAATGAATCACATCACTGTGTTCTTACACACGAGCAGCATGTTATCTGGTGTTTTCAGAATCTCAGAGAAGCTTGGTTAACAGTAAATGTGCCAGTGATGCTTTAATGTCCCTTTAATGTTGTGGAATATGTTTTTCAAGTGGTACAGAAAATCTATATTTTTCAAGGTATTATATCACAGTTACAAACCCAACTTTCCTGACAAACTAATGTCAACATAATTTTACTAACAGATATCTTGAGGCCACAAACTACAGCATTACCATATTCAAGATCCAGAAGGCAGGTTTGACAGACATTCTTCATTTTACTGCAGGTCTGACACACTTCTGTCTTCTTAAAGCGCATCCTGACCCCAGGACACCAGCGGAACACCGTGAAGGGACGTGCACAGATCTAGAGGATTGAAGAGTAAAATAACATGCAGCACTTTGCAAATGTGGGTGTAAAAAAATACTGTCAAGATAAGCTTCCCACACTTTTTGACCAATGTATTTCCAAGACTTCATCATCACGAACTGGATAAGAATTTTGATTAATTTTTGAGTTTCCATAGTTGTGTATAACAGGTACCAATCTTCTGAATTAATATTAGGCATAAAAACTGAAATGGGAACCCGGTCAGGACAACATTTAGCTTTTTTGAGAGGATGAACAAAGCAGTACCTTGCACTCCTTGCCGAATTTCTCTTTGGTCTGTTTAAACAAATAAAAGCACAGAGTGAAAATAGGTTTAAATGCAAAAAATTAATACATTTCCATTTAATTAATCTATAATAAATAAAATGAAAAACTCTAATTCAACTTACCATCCGTATGTAAGGGTTTTCTCCCAAGCATGTTTGACAAAGAATGGGAAAATCCTGTTCAAATAATTAAAGATCAGAGCTGTGCATGCATTTATTCATGAAAAAAAAAAAAAAATCTGTAACGTTACATATATAACATTAACTTAATAATAATTAGATACAGATGATTACTATCATATCATATTAATGTTATGAAGACATTTATATGGTATATGAAGACATTATGTTTATTAGCAAGACACTAGTTCACATTTTAGTTATTTACTAATTATATAATTCATTTCTAATAATTTAATTTCGATTTTAATGGGATGTTTATTTGTCTGCTCAATACAGATCAATTACAACACAGCAACTGAACAGAAAATCTTCACGCTATTCTGTTTGTACACGTCGGTGCCAGTTTATACAATGTATGTATATAACAATATTTTGAACTATTGATGAGATTAATTTAAATGATGAGAGGGTTTTCATTAGCCATGAGCTAAACACAGAAGAATAGGTTCGTACTAGAAAAGGCGTTGATTCGGCGAGCACAAACAAAGAACCTAAATGCGCCAGTCATGATAAGAAATACTGCTTTTATATTCTTAAATAAAAATATTTTTATACTCACCGAATCTTCCCAGTTTTGCCTGTTATACGTGTTAGATCCTAGAGACGTCGCCATCGCAACAGGCTAACGCGAACCCACAATGTTTCATTTACCCACAATGCTTTGCGTCTATAGTCTGGGAATGAATCACAGCGTCACTCACTGTTACAGAGGAATATACACATTTCGCCTTAAGCGGGATAGAAAGCTGTGTTCTATTCTACTTATTTAACAATGTAATATAATATAATATTCTGAAACTTTGAAACAATCCCTCACTTACTTTGGTCATGCCAGTTCACCCAATGTCTGGAGAAAGACATCAGTGTCTTCACTGTTTATCAGATCCAAAACCACTCTTTGCCTTGTCCACAAATGTTTATATAATAAATTTAATTCCTTTAAATCTAGCATCCACCGATGCTAATATAAGAGCATTGATTATGTTATATGTGTATTGTAGTATATTGTAGACTTTTCTTCACTGTATTTTTTTTTTTTTAAGAAATGACATTCTTTAAACACATTCAGTATTAAAGTTTATGAAAGTATGAATGTAACATGATTGTGAATAAGTATTGTACCCTATTGTATCACTTTCAACATTCAGTAGCAAATCTATCTATCTAAAATGTATCTGAAATGGACTGTGGTAATGTTATTGCAATTTAAAGAACCTTCTTCTGCATTTTGTATAACTCACTAAAACAGTGATTTGACTGCAATGTGGAGAGAGTCAACGTATGTCACATGACCTGGGATGTATAAATGAATGTAGAATGAGCAATAGCATACTTTAATAATCACTCATTAAAGTCCACTAGCCCATTAGTGTCAAAGCACTGAATGCCATGTGATTTAATACACTGCAGCTCATAAATAAATAGTGACCGAGACTTTAAACTGACTTTTCACTACAACTGATAAATGCACAATGACAAGGTCTATCAGCTTCTTTATATGTTAAAAATCATTCATATCTATCTATCTATCTATCTATCTATCTATCTATCTATCTATCTATCTATCTATCTATCTATCTATCTATCTATCTATCTATCTATCTATCTATCTATCAGCAATTTATCTTTAAATTGCATTTTTATACGGGTTGATATGGTTTGCACAAATTACGTATTACATAAAACACACACAAACCCAGTAACTATGTACATTAATTATCCGTCAATGCTGATGACACTGATCACTGATAATATCCATCAGAGTTTATGCCTGATAATATCCCGCCACGTTGCTGTCCACTAGCGGCGAATGCGTGCACTGCAGCCTCTGAGTGAGCACTAGCCAGTGGAGAAGAGGAGTCCAGTGTGTGCGAGAGGGACAGTCTGCCTCGAGTTCTGTTGGGTTCAGGCCAGCAGAGAAGCACCGCTTACTCTGAACTCGGACCGGGACTCTCGATTCTCTCTAAAGCAGAAGCCTTACATTATCAGGCTGAATCCTACCATGCTACATTCATATTTCAGGATTTAAGAAGAGCTCACTGCATCTGCCGCTGGCTGATATTAACTTGGTGAGTGGATCTTTGAATTCTGGATCAGCTAACTTGCTAATATGTAAAATAAACCAATTTTGTGAAAATGCCTCAGTAGCCCTAGGTTTTGTCTAGGTTGGCACACCCCCTGGAGGTAGACAGATTATTATAATCGCGCAGAGATAATGGCCATGGTGTTTATTTGGAATGGGTAGCAGGCTAGGTTCTGTGTGTCCGTCTTTAGCATAACAGCAACCCCAGCGGCAAAGCATAGTGAGCTGTCTATGCAGACAACATTTTTGGGCGTGTTCGAACGATTCCCAAAAAGCTGTCTAGGTAGGCAACCAACTAGGTTCTGAAACACAGCTCAAAGTCTATCTGGATCATAAACCCCATTTACCTTTACCACTGTTTAGCATAGCTTAGCCGGTCTGCTACTGCCCTGGACCTGTTCTGTGTTGTATAAACATGTACATTTCCCCAATATTCTCTAGACGCGTTTGTAAACATAAAACAGAGCTGGAATTTGGGTTTTATGTGATAGTTTTGTCCGTCCAATTCAACACAATTCGACATTAGCCAACGCAATGAATCTATCGTTAAACGGTTCGACTAACGTTAGCTGTTAGCAAGCTAACAAGCCATAGAAGATAAATAAGTTTGGACTGCATTAAGTTCATTTTCTCCTGCGGTTGAATTGGATTATTTGGGGAGTTGTGTGGTTCTTTGAACGATTACAGGTCAGTATCTGTTCTCTCCAGAGTTGTGGTTAATATTGAGTTAATATTACCAGTGTATTTCCAATTGCATTTGTTACTCGAAATAGTTATGTGGGTACACGTTTTGAATGTTATTGTTTTTCTTTTGCCAAGGGTGAATCTTTTAATTGCACAGTTTGCGTAAAGGAGAGCAGCTTGGTATTGACTCAAATCTGGAGGTTATATTTTGGTTAAGCAGATTAGTAGAACTAAAATGCCAATATTCACTGTATGTGCATCCTAAACCAGTGCTTATGCAGAATTAACAATATGACAGTATTTACTATTGCAAATCTCCTGATCAGTAGATACTGTGGCATGACTTCAGATCACTATACAGTGTTGGGATGGTATGGGTTGTGCAAAAGAATGTGCTTGTTAGTTTCTAATTAGATTTGTGGCCTTATCTAAGCCTTTAATGTATTAGGGGGGTCATAAATACGTTATAGTGCTGATTAAGTAATTGGAGTCTTAAGGTTTCTCATTAAGATTCAGATTAACCTTCATGTGTCATGAAATTTAGCACTAATGGTCAAAACGGGTTGCAGGCTGACCAGATTAACAAACCATGTGCATGAGACAAGTCAATGTTGGTCAAATATTTTTTGCACATGCTTATTGAAGTGTTTGAACAGGGACTTTTGGAAGTATAGGTACTAAAAAACAGCTTTGTGGAAAATCAGTGCAGTGGTAGTGAATGGAATATATGTGAGTTCACAGCGAAACATGTTGGGGCAGCATGAGGCGTTCAGACTCCGAGTGGTTTGTCTCTGGGATTAGGGTGAGAGGCTTTCGTTTTGCTGTTGGAAAAGCTGCATCTGGGTGGAAAGGTTAGAAGATTCAATAATTAGAAATGACAGGCTTTCTGAACCTCCTTGCTGAATAGCCTGAGACGTTGAATGTCTGTCCATATGCAGGTATTTATCTCTGGTTTGAATGTGAATGACGGAGTCAGATGGAAACTGGGGGCATGAAAATAGGTGGCTCACAATTTGTGTGACTTTAAGATAAATATCAAATTGAGTTTTTCATTAAAGAAAGGATGGAGACCTTACCAGCAATGCAGAAGGAACCCGAGTATGACCTCGAGTCAGTAAAGGAAGATTTCACACTGCCTCTAGCTAGCAGCGAAGAGCTGAGAGTCTGCTAGTTGTGTGGCTCACTCAACATCAGATCTGCTGTTTGTCTTCGATTCAAATATTTAAAGATTCTACACAAGTAAAGCTCAATTGACAGTGTTTGTCTAGGGCTGCAGATTATTATTTGAATAATCGATTAATCTGTCGATTGATATTGATTAATTGGATTAAAACTAAATTTTATATATATATATATATATATATATATATATATATATATATATATATATATATATATGTGTGTGTGTGTGTGTGTATGTAAAAAACGTTGCATGCCTAATGTACATACAATTTAATAGGTCTATAAATAATTACATAATTATCCTGTTAAATAGTGTCTGAAGCTAAAACCTGTGTTTTCTGTGTTCTGACCAATTAAATAACTGCATTTGTAAATGTCTCCTTTTGCTTCATATGCTCCTCCTAAATGCTTCATATGAAAAATTTTAAATTTTTGACTGATTTTTTTTTTAAATGTGCTAAAAGGTAAACCTCAAGCCCTAGGTCCTCAAGATTCTCATAAGATAATCTTATGATAACACAGAAACTGTGTTGTGTCCGCTTTAACATCCAGCTAATGAATGTTCAACGAACAAAGTCATAATTATTGCACTCCGTCTGTTTTAATGCACATTTGGGCATTTGTTCAATAAAGTCTGTGATGTTTAATGGAGACTCATTTTCTGTCAGGACGAGCCTTTATGCAAAATTGAATATATTTGTGTAACGTCTGAACATTTACAAATACGGATTTAACCGTCAGATGGAAGTTATATGAAAAAATGTATTAAATGCTTTTGGGACATTTCCTGCAGCAGCTCACTCTGTGTTCTCCACCGTATTTCAGATGTATTTTGTCCATAGAAATACATTATTCTACTGTAAAGTGACGTGGCTGGTGGATGTATCAATTATTATATATTTTATCAATATACTTTTTGACACCACACTTGTGCCATAATGTTGTTAAAGGGGGGGTGAAATGCTATTTCATGCATACTGAGTTTTTTACACTGTTAAAGAGTTGGATTCCCATGCTAAACATGGACAAAGTTTCAAAAATTAAGTTGTACGTTTGAAGGAGTATTTCTGTTCCAAAAATACTCCTTCCGGTTTGTCACAAGTTTCGGAAAGTTTTTTTCGAGTATGGCTCTGTGTGACGTTAGATGGAGCGGAATTTCCTTATATGGGTCCTAAGGGCACTTCTCCCGGAAGAGCGTGTGCTCCCGTATAGCAGAGCACTGAGAGCACAACAGGCATGATTCACTGATCAGAGCGAGAGCGAAATGTCACAAAAGAAGTGTGTTTTTGGTTGCCAGGGCAAGACAACCCTGCACAGATTACCAAAGAAAAAACAGCATTAAGGGACCAGTGGATGGAGTTTATTTTTACAGAGCATCAACGGAGTTGTGCAAGTGTTTGTTCCCTACATTTCGAAGATTCTTGTTTTACAAACATGGCCCAGTTTGATGAAGGATTTGCGTATCGTTTATTTCTTAAGGATGATGCAATCCCAACGAAGAAGGGTCACGATCGTGTGTTGGAACCGCAGGCGGTGAGTAAAACTGCTTCAAATATCTCTGCCTCCTTGTTAGTGCGTCCGCCTCCCATCGGAGACCCGGGTTCGAGCCCCGCTCGGAGCGAGTCGTTGCTGCTGCTGCTCTCGTTCAGTTTCAGCCTCGGAATCTGATTCTGGATCATAAATAAACGGCTGAATCTGACTGTTAGCCATGGTTTGTTCTGGATGATGGTTTTTTCCTCAAGGTAAAGTCACAGCTTCCAAACGCTCTCAACGCAAAAGCCTACTCGCGCTCGTGATTCTTTAGCTCCGCCCACATGTCACGCCTCCAGGCGGTTGTGTTTTTCCGGGGAAAATCGGTACAGATTATCTTTCTCTTATGAATATAATGAAACTAAATACTTTTTGGAGTAATGAAGGATGCAGTACTACTCTATAGGTACTCAAGATTAACAGGATATTGAGTGAAAACGAGCATTTCACCCCCCCTTTAACTACCAAAATAATTTTGACCCATCCTCACACTTCATTTTAAGGGCCATTTTTTGTAAAGTCATAAGTGCAAACCTTATAAGTTTGTAAAAAACTAATTCTTCTGTTAAAATTGTTATTATTATTTGAGCTGTTGTTGTAAAAATTGTCAAATTGGATCTAACTTTACACAGTAATGTGCTTTTCCTGCTTTAAAATCCTGCATTAATATGCATATTGTTTACATGATGTTATGCCTGAAGTTCCCTCATTCACTTCCATTTGTAAGTGCCTCATTTTAATTCAGATTTTAGCTCTTTTTTTTCTTTTACAGAAAAGGAGAGACAAGCGCAAGCCATTTTTATTAAAATTTTTGTGGTCAACTTGAGCCCGAGTTATTTCTTAAAACTACAATGCATTTGTATTAATGATTATCTTGTAACCCAGGGCTAAATGTTTATGCAGAATTGGGATAGCAGCAGATGATTTTCATAGGAGGTTGGTATATCTGTGCGAACAGCGATAACGCCTGCAGAATTCCAAGTGCGGAAATTCTGACCCTTTCCCCTCAGGTTAAAACCTCCTTTACTAGCGGATTGGACCCGGGTGAGATTGCAGTCTGTAGCACATCTAATGCGCTTGAGCTCTCGCTGTGCAGTGCCATGGGTTCACCTCTCATGACTGGATAGAGCCAGAGGGTGGGCTGCCATGAGCAATCAGGCAAATTAAGCAAGGCAGGGGGAAGCGGCGTGCGCTTAGAGCTCAATTTTACTTCTGCAATACAAAGATAGCTTCGCTTTCTTCTCATTCTCTGAATAGCAGTGTTTTTAATACATGAAACATTAGGACAAGTGGGTTTCACATAACGGATAAAGGAAATTGCTTTGAAACCCAGTAGTCACTGTTTATTGACATGACAACAACAAAGCTTTTAAAATACAAGTGATTGGGGTCTTTGTGTAATGCTATCATGCATTTGTTTTTTGAAAGAATTATGAATTATGATAATAATACCCAAAATTGCATGGGAATATTTGATCAAAATACCCTTCTGATCACTGGCTTTCAAATGGTATGATTTTAAAGGCATAGTTTGACAAAAAATTTTTATTTTGTTTGTAAACCTGTATACTTTACAATTTCCCAGCTGTTCTTTTCCGTACTATGGGAGTGATGGCCTATAACTTTTAAAATTCCATACAGTCATCCATGTGTCTTCTGAAGTTATATGATTAGTGATGCATGTATAGGTCACTATTGTCGTAGATATAACTTTTTAATGTTGTCAGTGTTGCTTTTGGGAAGTAAAATAGGCCTATATGTATTAATGATAATAGGCAAATGTTTATGGGACTCATCATTATTTTCTAGTTTTTATTTGTTTATTTATTTATTTATTTTTATAAAGTATGTCAACCTGTGGTCAGTGTACACTTTCTCTTTTTCTTTTCTTTTCCATAGAACTCTTTTTAAGCTTTTTCGGCTGTTTTGAAGGTGTAGTTTTAGTACTCTGAATCTCTGAATCCTATAATTAGCTATTCCTTTAATTTTCAGTGCTTGTCAACTAGTGCTTGAGATGTGATTTTAGTTCAGGGTAATAAGTGAAAAAGTCATAATGACCAAGAACTAATCCCAATTCTACCCCTTGCCCCTTCACTTTCCCCTTCCCATCGTTTCACATGTTCACGTGAAGGGGTATCTCAATTCTCTTTTTGGGTGGAGGGGTAGGGAGAAGGGCCAGATAGCACTTATTTTTTTTTATATATTGCTTTTGGGAAATGCACCCCAGAGTCGTAGGTCACTGACAAGCTACACAAAATCACGTTCATAATCTGCAGTGAATCGCCTGTGATTTTGAATATGATTTTTCGAATGTTGTCAGTGAACTAGGTTTCAGTGTAGAAAATGCCGCTTCATTTAAATGCACGTTCTGAAGATTTACTTCTAATCACAGGAGCTGCTTTACAGATGAGATGCGCATGAAAATCACATTCGATTTTTTTTGCACAGCCCTACATTAAGGCATCAAAAAGACCTGCAAATGAAGCTTAAAATCTTTCTTGGTTAAAGATTGTTGAAAGTTAGACACGATACGCTGTGTAATGGAATTGACTCTCCTTTTTTTGGACTATAAAAATAGCAGATTTTCACCGGCAAATGATAAAATAGGAGAAAAGTCCCAGACTCAGAGGCAACACCTTTAGCATTTTGTCACTCAACTTTTCTTCAGAAAGTTTAGATGTCAAGTTGATTGTGGAATAATGGAGGTCCGGAATATTGAAATATCTAATTTGTTACATAAAATAAAAGCCTGCAACCCCCCCCCCCCCCCCCCCATGTTTGATTAATGCTCAAACATCTCATGGTTGATTAGTTGACATGAAGTGCACACATGAATTAGCTTAATTGCTCTTGAGTAATTAAAGGCAACTTCATGTGAATTGCGAATCCTTGCCAAGGCTCAGACAGTGAAGTTTGAGCCGGTGACAGATAATTTATTGAACAGTCTCTGGAGTACATCCTTCATCACTTCTCTTCTTTTTATATTTCTTGACAAGTGAACCAAGATGGTGCTGGTTTCTGTTCTTGTGAATTGTAAGTACGCTTTGGGTCATTGCCTGAAAGTTGGTCGAGTTTCTGCTGATTTCCAAAGCAAAAGTTTTATTGAGCGTGGTAATTTAAATGCTCAACTGCTGCCCTTGAACTGCCTGTTTCGTTTCATTTGCTGTGATAGGCCTGTTTTTTATGAGCCTTTTTAGGGATGTTCTTTTCATTTAACGTATCATGAATATTGTGAAATTACATTGACTGAAAAACATTAAATATTTTAGGTGTTACTTTATGCCATGGAAAAAAAAAATAGGCTAGGTCAGTTTTTTCTAGATTGAATTTTATTGTTTATATTTTATTGGTATAATCATTAAAAAACGTTTAATCAACTGAATAAATTATTTAACAATTTATTATATTTTTACAATTATCGAGCCCAAAGAAATGTCCAAGTCATTTTATTATTTCATCTAGAAATAGGCCTAATGCCAGTGCGTTTTGCCAGTCAGTTTTACAATGTAATTAGGCATGGGCCGGTATGAGATTTTGACGGTATGATAACCTTAATCAAAAATATCACTGTTTCACAGTATCACGGTATTGTTGTTACAGCTCTGAAATGTTTTAGTTTTAAATGACTTGGTAAAAAAATATATTTTCTTTACTGCTGGACACAATATATTTTGTTTTTGAGCAACACATTATAAACAGTAGAATTAGTTTTTTTTTTTCATTTCTTTGATTTATATTTATATATAGATTTATATTAAACCTTAATTTGTAATTATAGTTATTTAATTTTTGTTACATAATTCATATAATTTATATAATTTCATATAATTTAGTTATATAGTAATAATAATACACATCATTTCATTTAATAATAACCCAATTTGAAGCAAAAATAGAATGTTTTGTGAAATAATACCACGTTAACTTTTCAGAAGACAGTCAGCTCCCCTCAGAAACACATTCATATAAACCCCCAAATCAAAATTGAGGGTTTCTTCCAATAGTTTGTGCATCATGAACAGTGAGTGATCTCCCTGCTACTGTACTTTTCTCTGTGCAACCGTCTTCAGCATCTATGGGCTGTGTTAACGGGCATTAACAGATGTAATATTTTCACATAAATTACATTTTGGAAAATGATTGCTTTGTAACGCAGGCAAAAAATGGTAGCTGATCACGTAAAGGGCAAAAGTATATTTGGGTAAATTGTTATTTTTGTCATCAATAGGGCTCATGGACAGACATGCACTCCTGTGCATGTGTTGAGCTCATCTGTCCGCGCTCGTGGTTGAGTATACTTTTGAAAGCTGTGCGGACGCAGTTGTGTGTGAGACGGAAAGGACCGCTAAATGTAAAGTGCTCCCGGGTCTCTGCACTGCACTGCCTGAGTGATTCCTACTCTTTCAGTTATTGAGGAGACATGGAAATAGAGCTGTAGCTATCGAATATTTTAGTAATCGAGTATTCTACCAAAAATTCCATCGATTAATCGAGTAATTGGATAAAATGTGTTTTTGCTTAAAGTGCAATATTAATTATACAAAAGAAAATAAGACTCCTGTGTCTCTAAAAATAAACAACTAAGTTTCCTTTTTTAGAATTTTTTTAAATGCATAGAATGCAATGCATACATCAAAAATAAACATTTAATTATTACCCATTGTTTCTCTGCCTGTACTTGTACTGTGAATAATGACAATAAAGTTGACAGATGAATTAAGTGCATTTAAGTGCAATTCAGTCGGTTTTAAAGAAAGCTTTTTCTGAGATTCACATTAACCACATAAAACAATAATTAAATTTATCTTTTAGTTATTGAAAATTAAGCAATCTTAACTTTTTGATAAACAGAGGGTTATTTACTAGTAAAAAATTATGCAGATGTTGTTCATGTGTTCACATCCTTATTTATTGAGACAGCAGATGCTGAAATCACTGTGAGCGTCACGCCTGCTTCCGTGTGTTTAATGAATGAAGACGCGTTTCTGCTCCATTCATTAACACATACATGCAGGATTCATATTTAAATAGACTGTTCCGGCTTAATATTTACAGATATTAGTCCATATCGTGATTTGAAGTGCAATGCGTTAAACTGTAAATTGCGTTTTTATGACTAGATTTCGCGATTCCCTCCACGTTTTCTGCATCACGGAATCATAGGGCCCTAGTTGTGGTATGCCACCTCTATCTTGCAATGGACACACACCACGACGTTCTCTTTACTTTGCCCGCGCCCTCAAATCAAAACACTGCTGACTCCTTGCAGTATGCGATTTCGGACGCAGCGCTTGTGTCTCCTTCCGCTTTGTGGGTGACGTAAGCGTGTTGTCACATTGAAAAAATCATTATGAAAGAACCTGACGTGAGATTTTAAATAAATTAAAAGAGGCTTCGAGGCAGAGGAATTTGCCTAATCGAGTTACTCCAGGAATTGTTTCAGTCCTACATGGAAAACAGCACATACCGCAGGAACGGTTTAATGGAAAATATTAATGGTATGGAAACCGTGAAATTTTCAGTATCGTGGTATACCTTGAAACCGGTAATCAGCCCATGCCTAATTGTAATAAATAGAGATGTTCCCGAATAGCGAATCCATATTCCGAAATACTGAAAAACTAATAATGCATTCTACGGAGTCACTAAAGGGACATGTTTGCTGAATGTTTCATTTCCTCCAAGTGAAATTAGCAAAGCAGTTAGACTGAATTTGACTGAAAAACACTTGCTTTAACGCGAAACCAGGTGCGAGTTTCCAAAGGTTGCGTGCGTGCATCAACCTCGTCCTTATTGCCAGATGCGCTCGTGGAGATGTGCGTTGTGGAGCCGTGCGCGAGTATGACCGAATATTACGGAAAAGGTTGCTAGTGTAAATGGCTCCTCCATGAGACGCATTCAGAGACAGGCTGTGTGTGCGCTCTTCTGCATTGGGAATAGCAAACATGCAGTATAAACTTCTTTCAAATTAGAATCTGTTGGGGAGATAAAATGTGCAAGCTAATGTATATGAAATAATAAAAACGTCTAAGAATGTATTTTTTTATTCTCCACTACTGAAAGCAGAACCGATAAGGGATCTCTTTATGTGTTGTGATGCAGCTCTTGCAAATTAACTTTAGCTTTTTTGTTTGGCCTATGTCATTTCGAAGTTTTTCTTTAGTATTAATTTACCAACTATCAATCTGACCCTGTAGACGACATATTCGCGATTGCAATTCGATTTTCTAATTGCACAGCCCTAATAGAAATTCTGCACCATAATGCCATTCGCTACATTGCAGCGTCACCGTTGTTGTGCACCATCCTGACCGTGCCGGCAGCCAAAAAGTTCACCAGTTGTTCTGGAATGCGATCACTCTTAATGGCATTGAAACATTTGGGATTCTCTCTAAATCTCAAGCTGATACATTTCAGATGAATTTTATACAAGCAGTTAACTCTATTGCTCTGCTACACCGGTATTATCAAAATAATGGATACTTAGTAGAAACTCAACCAGCTGTTTTTCCAATGCCAATCTTATTATGTTGGAGGGAGGTGAGGTAAAGGCATTTATTTTTCCTCTGAGTCCCAGAATTATCCTTCATTTTCTTTTTATAAGCCCTCTTATCATTAAAAGGTCCTACAATCTTTCAGTATCCATTAAACTCGAGCATAATTGTGGGGTCGGACTAATCTTTCGAGTCAATCGTATATCACAGAAAGGATAGGTTTTCATTGGTTGAGCCCGATCCAATGAGAGAGAAAATAATGCGCAATAGCAGACAGGCCCTGTGTTTATGAGCTGATGTTGCCTCATTTAACCCTAGTGACATTGGGGTGGAAAACGTAGAAAATGAGATGTGAAAAACACCCGTCAGAGCCAGAGTCATTTGTGGAAGCCCCAAAAGAGCACTCCAGTGTGATCAAATCCTGGCTTGGGTTTCAAAAAACCTCATTATCTGTACTCCCCCGAACACAAATTATCACTCCACCCTAAAATGATTTCTCACATACACCCTTAAATCATGCATTCCTCCCTCAATTTAGCTACTATTTAGCATTCCACCAGCTGTAGTGCTGTAGTATCCCACACACTTGTTTATACATACAGGTACATAGTTGGATTTCATGTACCTTGTCATCCTGCTCAAGGAGTTAAGGGGACGGCCTTATAGAGTGCTTGCCACCTGTGTCGTCCTCTGCCCTCTCCGTCAGCCCCCACGTCCCCTCTGACACTGGTGCTGTTGGACCTGCAGGGAAGAGTAATTAATCTCCAGTAGGAGCGTGCCAGATCTGCATAACACTGCATAACAATTTGTCTTCTTCGCCAGGGCATTGGCAAACTTTTTGCCTGGCCCAATCCCCCAGTGCTCTCTTCCTGCTGGAACGTTATAGAGAGCAAGCTGTCGCTTCGCCTCTCCGTCAACATGCCAGTGTTTATGTTCACTTCGCCTCAGTACCGGCTTCTCGTCATCCGAGCAGTGGGTACATCAGCAGAAAGCTTATCTTTTGGCACACCTGAGACACTCCACTTCATTAATAGGTGCCAGTGTTGCTGTGATCGTGCTCGGAGGTCAGATGCAGATGCAGTCCACAATGCTCTGAGATGGAAATAAACAAACTTGAATCAAGATCTCATCTAACATATGTGGAATGTCACCTTTTTTTCTCTTCTAGAAGTTTTAGTTTAAGCAGTTCCTTTAAAACGTTTATTTGTCAGTTATTTCAGTATTTTCATCTTTTTTGACAAAGCAGGTTATTGTTATTATTATTTTCAGCTTGATTGGGTTCCTTAAACACCACCAGTGTGAATATAATGCGGAACTAGACACTATCGCAACTAAAAAGAGAGTCCAAAAAAAAAAAAAAAACACTTTCTAAGAAGAAGAAACAGTTCTTCTGGAGCACAAAAGAAGACTTCTGAAAAATGTTGAAGGTCACTGGCTTTTATTCTTGTTTTGGACCTCATTGACTTTCAATTAGCATAAACATTTGCAACATTTAAAATATCCTGTTTTGTGTTTCATTTAGAAGAAAGGAAGACTTTTAGGTTCAGAATGGCATGAGGAGAGTAAATGATGACATACTTTTCATTTTTGGCTGAACTTATCCTTTAAGTACTGTGCAATATAGATGTTTCTATTTGACATTTCTTGTGAAATTGCTTAAACCCACTTTCATGTCTGACAAGTATTAACTTTTCCATACAAGTTCCTCTTAAATTGTGCCATCTGGTCAAGGTTTTTTCTTTCCCCACTTCAACAAACTTGCAGATTGAGTTCATCTGGAGAGATCAGACAAGATTCTCAGTAACCAGCCCATGCTGGGTTAAATTTGTCTTAAGAAGGCCTGCACATTTCCTGACAGATGGACAGCATTTGGAAGGAAAACTACTGTTCTTGCACTGAATTTTGATTAGCTGCTGGTTGTAGGCTAGGGTCTTGTAAAATGGACACGTCTGTCATACGAAATTTTAAGGATCTTTACAGATAGCCGCATTTCAACCCTGTTTCCATCAAAGGAAACAAACCAAAACAAACCTCCAAGTTAATGGGATTTTTGTGTTTCTTGCTGATGAGCTGACACCTGTATTGTGAGGAGTGTGAGAATGTAGCTGTGTTGGCATCTGTTTGTGTTCTCTGATCTGGTCACACTTGTCTTTGGCGCGGCTCCAGGAAGGCTTTGCTCCTCTGGCAGCAACGGTAATGCTTGGATGCCGGAGTAGCTTTGTTTCAGGCCTGTAAACAACAACAAGCAAAGAGGAATATAGTATCAAATGCATGAGTAAGCTGCAGCATTTCCAGCACACCTGTCTGCTTGCGGTTTCTCAGCGCAGTCCCATTGTGAAAATGCGTTGGAGACACGAAAGCTTTAATCTTGTGCATGATCCTGTAATCCAGCAGGCGTGAACTGTGCAGTGGTGCCATTGCAGGTGGGCCACAGCATCTGTAATCACCACAGCTAAACAATCTCAGCTACATCTGAACTGATAAATGAATGAATCAGAGCCAGGCTTAACAATGAGTACGTTGCTATGTTTGCTACGTAGCTATTGCTCATACATGGGATTATGGTTTTTCAAAACCCTTAACTCTAAAGTATTTAACGTCAGCACAGTCTGTGCTACATATATTAATGAGACCTTCTATTTTTATGACCTTTCTATTTCTAATCACAACGAGTCATTATCTGGCCCGGCTCGGTGTTCATCTTCAGTTCTCTCTTCACAGCAGTTCAGTCAGTGTACTGTTTGAGTAAATGAATTACTCCGGGATATTGGTTTGTTTTAACTCAGAGGGAGTGTCAGGCACATTAAAAAAGTTAACAGCTTGAGTCATTCGCGGATTAATGCGTATTGGAGACGCGAACCGTTTAAAACAATTCAGTTAGATTTGGTGAACTGTTTCAAAAAGATCCGGTTACATCGAATGATTCGTTCGCGAACCGGATATGACAAACTGCTTTGTTTTGAACTCTCTTACAACAGACACGGAACACAATGCTGAATAAAGTCATAGTTTTTGCTATTTCTGCACCAAAATGTATTTTCGGTGCTTTAAAAAATTCTAACTGACCCTCTGATGTCACATGGACTACTTTGATGATGTTTTTCTTACCTTTCTGGACATGGACAGTATACCGTACACACAGCTTCAATGGAGGGACTGAGAGTTCTCGGACTAAATCTAAAATATCTTAAACTGTGTTCCAAAAATAAACGGAGGTCTTACGGGTTTGGAACAACATGAGGGTAAGGTATTAATGGCATAATTTAGCAATTTGGGCGAACTTACCCTTTAACAGCAACCATAAACAAGTGGGAGAATGTGAGCACTATATGCGCTCAGGCGCTGCTGCTTCTATAAGCGCCGTCAAAAAAGTCCCGCTTAGAACACATCGGCCAAGCAGAAAAACGTATTGGCCGATGCCGATATTTGAAGAATGGCAAATATTGGCTGATATATATATATATATATATATATATATATATATATATATATATATATATATATATATATATATATATATATATATCAGCTTTTGCGATATATCAGTCAACCATTACATTTACATTTATGCATTTAGCAGACGCCTTTATCCAAAGCGACTTAACAGTGCATTCAGGCTAAAAAATTTTTTTTTTTTACCTAAAATGTGTTCCCTGGGAATCGAACCCACAACCTTGCACTGCTAACGCAATGCTCTATCACTTGCGTGTGGACTTCCCTGTTCTCATGGAATTAAAACATTTATTAAACCTTTTCAGTTATAATTATCTCAAGAGGTGTCTAAATGATTTCCTGTATATAAAACAGAGAAGCATCTGCATAGAAATGCCCTGGTGACCACGTGCACCTTCCCAGCATCATGGAGTGTTAGCGGCAGAGTTTGTTGAATTGTTGTTTGTTGTGTTTGTTCATCTTGTGCCGTTTTTAGTTGGAGTTTGGGACTCTTGTCAAAAGATACAGGTAAACAACCTCAGGTTTTCTAATATCAGGACACAGGGCTGGGCATTCACTCTTAACTTACAGTCTTGTAAAGTTACTATTTGTCTTGTCTGGGCATGTTTTTGTGTATGTGAAAAGGTATAAAAAATCAAATGCATCAGTCTTTATAAATGAAAGACTGATGAAATGTCATTAGGTCATGCTATGGTGTTGTTTTGCTTTCCTTTCAGGCAGCTGCTGCCTTTTGTTCCTGCTTTATGTTTGCTTGACTGTATTTAGGCATCAGTGCAGATTTTTCTTCAGTCCGTTAGTTTTCATCAGGCCTCAGGTGCAGTGTGGGACGGGGTTTATTCACTGTTGTATGTGCCGGTGAACAGATCACTGAGAATGATCATTGTATTGTTAAATGGCCTCCAACCAACAATTTTACATTCCCCTAATAGTAAGTGATTTAAATTCCCTTATGAATCCATTGATATTAGAAAAACATGGCTGGTTCATCTGTCCTTATAGTAGAAGTCGACCAATTGGTTGGTTTTGCTGGTTAATCGGCATCGATAGTTGACTGCCAGACCTATCGGCAAAAATCCATTCTGATAGCTTTTCCGGGTTGTGTCCGAGTTGCTGGAGTGGCTGAGGAGGTACACTGTCATTAGAGAGTGTAAGAGTGGCCTCTAGAGGCGGAAATCATTGACACTTTGTGCTGTTTATTTTTACACGTGACAATCAATGCTGCACAGAGCAGGACAATTTGGATAATGTATATAATAATAATAAATTGCATAGCGAATTTGGCCATGATGCCGAAGTCACACCTCTACTCTTTTCTAAAGACATCCTGTATTTTTTAATGACCACAGAGAGTCAGGACCTTGGTTTAACGGCGGTACTTTTTGTCAGTATAGTGTCCACGTCACCACACTGGGTCGTAAGAACCCACACAGGAATAAGTTCCATTTAAAAAAAAAAAACAAGAACAATAAATATCTATTGAAATATGAAATATCATTTTTTTTATAAGTGATATTGTATGAAGTGCTACCGTTAATATCAATATAAATTAGTTTGATATGAGCGCAGCTGAGAAATATAACGGAGGACACAGACTGAGCTGCTGTGGAGAGCGCCTGAGCTCCTCGCTCTTCAGAAATATTTTATTCGTAAGACATGAATTATATGCATCACAACCCATGAGAAGTTCACAGAGCAGCCCGCTGCTTTCGGCATTGTGGCAGCGTTGTTTTCCTTTAGCATTTGCTCGCTTGTATCAGCAGAGTTTCAGAGGACCATTTCACCCTTCTGGCACGGAGGCAGTTTTGATTACTTTTGCAGAGGAGAGGAATTGAGTTCAGAAGTCAAGAGCAGTGGAAAAATGACTGCCTTGTTTTTCTCCCTCATCCACGTTGTTTTGGTAGAGAGCCGACAAAAGGCCGCTTTGTCACAGAGAACGGCATTGCAACACGGAGCAGAGACGAGGGAATGGCAGAAGTTCAAGTCCAGCTGCCCCGAGCTCCAGCAACTCTTCCTTACTTCAGAATAGAACCCAGCAGACTTGGCATCGGTCCTTTGTGCTTCTCATTCCACATGATCCTAGATGTCTTTAGGATTGACCTACACTATGGGTCAAAAGTTTGAAATAATTAAGATTTTTAATGTTTTGGGAAGAAGTCCTGTTATGCATACCAAGGCTGCATTTATTTGATCAAAATCAAATAAAAACAGTAATAATGTGAAATATTACTTAGTTTAAAAGAACAGTTATTTAAAAAATATTTTTAAATGTTATTTATTTTTAGCAGCCATTACTCCAGTCTTTAGTGTCACATGATTATATGATAATATACTCTTATATTTCTGATTCTTATCAACGATGAAAACCAAAAATGGTAGTGATACACTATCATTCAAAATTGGGGTGAATAAAAAAAATTAATAATAATAATTATAATAATTATAAGAAGAAAAAGATTGAATACATTATACTTTATACCAATTAATAAATTGTAAAAGTTGTCACTTTTGAATGTTACAAAATATTTACTTATCAAATAAATTGTTATTTTGAGCTTTCAAAAGAATCATCAAATAATCCTTTGATTTAAAAAAAAAATATATATATATATATTTATAATAATCATGGTTTCCACAAAGATATATTTTCCCCTCCAATAATAACAAAACAATCATAATGTTTCTTGAGCAGCAACTCAGCATATTAGAATGATTTCTAAATGATCATGAGACACTCAAGAAGACTGGAGTTACGATGCTGAAATGTAACTGTGCCATCAAAGGAATAAATAAACATTTTAAAATAAATTTAAATAGAAATTAGTTCTTTTAACTTATACTATTTACAATGTTAATGTTTTTACTGAAAAAAAAAACATTGCAACCTCGGAGGTCTGACAATAATAAAAAAATCTTAGGGTGCATCTCAATCATCTCCCTAGTAGTCAGGGCACTGATCTGGGAGTTGGTGGAAAAACATAAAAATTCCATGGAGCCTCGGTGCTCACTATGCTCCCTTACCGGAAATTACATCACATTTCTCAAGCTAGAAACATAAACCACGTGAGCCAGCTCGATAAATATAATGATATGCGATAGAAGATTTGAAAAGACAAACTTTTTTTTTTTTTTATCAATTTCATCATAAACGCATCGCTAGACAGGTGATGATCACATCTTGTTAACATTTACAATATTCAGCTAAAATGGTGTTCATGTAAAAGAAGAATGTGTTTAAAGAGGATAAAAATAATATTAAAAAGGAATGTTGCTGATTAATTACAGCGATGACGTTCTACTATGTTGTCCATTGACGTTGCACGTAGTCATGTCACTGGAAATTGAGTAACCATAGTCCCAATGTGCAGTGAGCTAGGGAACTTACCAGTGAATGAATTTGTGTACGTGATATACTGATTTATGAGCTCGGGAGCTGATTGAGATGCACTCTTAATTATTCCAAATGTTTGACCGGTTGTGTACATTAAAGGTTGCATCATCATTGTGTCTATCCCTCTGATCTCTTCATTAGCTCTGTATAATTGTCACTAGGGGCATCTCCTGAGACCTCATGTTTATGCATATTCAAGATTGATTAGCGCTCAGTTAAGTCCCCTGCTCCAAACACATATTCATTCATGCAATTCTGCTTCCTATAAAACACCTTTACTGCCAAGGTGGCTGTTCCTTAAATTATCCTGAACAGCCATTTGTGGTTTTTACCGCAATCATCTCCTCATAGAATTGCTGACACTTGGGCTGCTTTCATTTCGCCATCTAAACTTTTTTTTCATGCTCGCCTTTGTTGTTCCACATTCTACTGCCTGGAACGCAGAGGCAAATCCGATACCTAGCATCAAACTCGCATGGGTAATTTTTCCTTTCCTCTGCTGTCTGTTTTTGTTAGGATAAATGTAGGCCGGAGAGGAAGGGAACAAGCCTGCGTGTCTCTTTGTAGATGTCTCCGTTAGCTCACGAAGATGACAAGCAGCATTTCTCACGATATCTTTGACTCTGTCAAGCGCTCACTGTACTGGGCACAGATGGTGCTGGGAAAGGAGATGGGTCAGTCATTTTACTCTCCGTTGAAAGATTGGTGTTATATAAAAGAGGACTACAGGGTTTGATATGAAGATTGAATGAGATTAAATGTGTGTTGTTGTGACTGTATCATCAATATAAAATGATAAAAAAAAGCACAAATGGCTTTTTTTTCCATTCTACTTGCTAAATTACCATAGGTCAGAGGTGATAACCTGATAAACCAGGTCACCGGCGCGGATATACGGGATCTTTCGGAAGATTGCGTTGAGATGACCTGCTTACGGTCATCAGCAGGCCAGTTCCCATAATTCCTCCTTGAGCCACTGCCATTAGCTGATAGAAAAGAAGGATAGTTTGTCGATGCAACTTGAATGTGGGTACGTTTCATGAAGGAAGAACTGTCTCAACTGTCTGTTGAGCAACTGATTAAAATCCGTCGGACTATTATCATCAGTATGCATGTGCGATCAAAACAGAGCCAGGCTTTTACAGTTCGAACCTTATTTTTCACCACCCACCAGCATGAATGCCAGCAATGATGACCGATTCTTGAGAGCTTTAGCCAAAGTACTTCTGCCAAAAAGATTTGTGATTATCAAAAGCTTTTTAAAAAAAAGTCCAAATTGAGGGGCGATCTGCAAAAGAATTAATAAGCAAGCACTCGCATAACCCTTTTAGTCTGGGGAGGTTTTATTCATGGCAGTCTGGAGGTGGTTCTTCAGTTGAATTCCTCTCCAGAGATGTGCACCTACCTACACAAAACCCTCCTACTGTGAAGCCGTTATTGGGTGATGGTAATCAGAGAGCATATTTAGCCTTGATTCTCATGTGTGGCTCCCAGCAGAGAGTCCTGCTTGTCTGTTATGGTAAACTCTGCAAGGTTACAGTTTGTTTAGCTGGTCTTGATCTACCACTTCTGCATTTGGACATTAGATATTAAAAGAATAGTTCAGCGAAATTAAAATTCACATTCCCCTCTCTTTTCTCTTATTTCATGTTCTTTCATCTGTACCTACCTATCAAAAAAAGAAAATCGGTTTGTTTCTTGGCTTGTTTCTCTGCCTTTTATCACTAATTAATTCTAATTCATCTGTACGTGGTAATTCAGTCTCATTGATGTAACTTCTAAGTGTGGCTCTGGTTTTGTACAATAATCTAATTAGAAAAACTTTCCCGATGTGTTCAATTGATTGAAATTCAAAATCTGCTTGATTTCATTTATGGTAAATGAAAGAAGAAATTTGGTAATGTCAAGCACTTTAAAATTAGTTTCTAGTTTTGTGTGAGAGGTTGAACAAAAATGTTATTGTTATTTATAAGGTATTAAAAAGTGGCTACAGTTTGAACAGTCTTTATTATATATATATATATATATAATAATAATAATTATTATTATTTATTTATTTATTTATTTATTATTATTATTTTAATTTAGTATTTTTTAATTTTATGTATATCAACACCACGTCACCAGCGGTAGTTGGTCCCATCCGTCACCATCACAGCCCTAAGTAATGCATTGATAAATCATTTTAAATACATTTTATTTTTAGTAATCTAAATTTAGAATTTTTTTTATGTAAACATTTTTTTAGTTAAGTAATAATTTAATTAATAATAAGAAGAATGTATTTGAGTAATTGATTCCTTTTATTTTAAGTGGGACTTCTAGTCCTGTAACAATGTTTGCACTGTATGGAAGTGCTTGAACATTAAACCTGCATGCAGAATCATGACCACTTATTTTTTCGGGTGAAGTGTACAGATGTCCCAGGGTTAGCTGACAGACTGTCTTTTGGCTCATTGGGCCTCTGTAGCATTGTCGCTACATCTTGCATTCACTGATCACACCCATGTGTTTTTATTTCTTGCCAACTTCAACATTTGGTTTTCTGTGATGTACTGAACGTTATTGTTGTGAACTCTGTTAACATTATGTGGCTGGCTGACATAGACAAGGTCTGGCCAAGTTGCAAGAAAGACTTGTGATAGTCTTGAATGAAATGAGAATAGATGGCCATAATTTATGTCATCGGCAAACTTTTTCTTAGGGTGGGTTTGTTTGCTCCAGCGTAATGCTAAGGAAGGGTGCTGCATCTCAGTGCGCTCATAAGCCACCACCTGGGTTTGGGAAAGGACCTGGAGTCATGCCACGGTCTGCCGTGGAGAAGGCCAAGCCAGCGACGCCTGGGTCCAGAGCTGTCGGGGCTCCAGCTCCTCCTGCTCTGTCAGATTCTTCTGCTGATCCAGCCAGACAGCTGTGAGCTGCATTCCAACCCGGATTTGAGGGGTGCAAACCATTACGTTTCCACTGATATCCAAGATGGGTATTTTGCACCAGGAATGATTGGACCAGCTCTCTGTGCAGTGACCCAAGACATAATGTTTACTAATTCCGTCTGTTCACATTCCTGCGGGCTGCTATGAACGTAAAACCGTTATTACCACACGCTGCCGAGTGAGATATACTGCATGAAATTGAAGTTTGGTGGCTTTTAGTCCAGGTCTGTTCACTCTGAAGTGTCTATATGCTGGTTTACTACAATAGAAGTTGGCAAAATAAAACCATTTTTACACATTTTGGCAATATAAAGCATTTTACAAATTTTTAAAGAGCATAGTATTTTCCTTTTTTTTTATTTTATTTATGTATTTACTTATGTATTTATTTATTCATTTTATGGGATCTTTAAAGTGTTATTATTATAAAAAAAAAAAAATTGGTCTTGTTTTTCTGGCTTTTTTCAGGCTTTTTTTTTTTTTTTTGTCTATTGCTTTGTTTTTTTTGTCTCGTTTTGTTTTAATCTAGATTTAGTTTAATTTATACCACTTTGCCTATTACGTCACAGTTTCTCGCACCAAACAATGTATTTTAGCTTTGTCACAATTTTCCTCTCTGTTTTTGACCTTTAGAGGTAAACAGGGTACTTTTGCTTTGTGAATCCCTCTTTTATGACTAGCTAACCTCTGCTTGCTAAACTTGATATGGCTGCATATCCAAAACTTTTTTTTTTTTTAAATACACAACCCTTTTAAACGCAGTATTGAATAGTATAGAAACTCAATGCCTCGAGTTCCTGTCAACTGTCCCGTGGTCACAGAATAATGAAGCGTAATGGAAATCTCACTGCACTGTTGATGGAATATTGAAGTCGTAGCCCAGGGACAAGGTTTGTGACATTTTGTCAGTTTATAATTGATTTCCTGTCTAATGCAGAAAAGCATAAATGCCTTTTTCTAAAGGCAATACTTCACTGTTGTCATTGTACAGAAAGAGCTGTAGATAACAAAACCACCTCAAAAGTTTTGAGCAGCTGTTTAGTGAATACTTTTTCTGTTACGTCTTGGCGTTTGTGCACATGAGGGAGCAGGGGAAATAGCTATCTTGCGGTATGTGGTTCTGTAGTGATATCCTGGCTTCAGGGATATGAACTGTGATAAAAAGAAAAGCAACCTCTGTTTTGGCAAGAGGCACCGGAAAAGAGATGACAGGCCGAAGGCATGAATTTGATAAATTTGCTTTAAAAGTGCATCCATTTTACAAGGGTTTTGTCTCCCTAAGATAGTTTAGACAGAACAGAGTTTATGACTACAAATCATATTTGGAAAATGGGGAGATGTTTGGCATTGTGACACACAATTTGCGAGGAATATGCTGCTGGGTCAGTGACAAACGAGTGTTGAAGATAAAGAATATTTAGTATAAAAATGAATGTGCAAAGTTCTTCGTAATGTAATCTCTGCATTCACGTCAGCCTTTTTATACCATTTTCAGCAAAAGTGTCTATGAATGATTCTGAAAATGTCGTGGTTAAACCTTAAAGTGATAATATTTATGAATTAAAATACTTAATTAAAATTTAGAATTAAATGTAAACCTTTTTTTTACACAGTGTTTTACCTTGAATATATGAGAATGTACACTACATCGTAATCATTTTTTAAAAACATGAAAACTAAATGAAATCATAAATATGATGTCTTTGGGGAGCTGCAATGCGTTATTTATATCAATTTTGCTTTATAAAAAGTTAAAAATAGCTGATTATATTAAGAGACTTATTGACCTTGACACAGTCATGAGGTTCTGCAGGGGTCGGTCTCTCTCTCTCTCTTTATCTCTTCTCTCTCTCTCTCTCGTACACCCTCAAAACAAAATCAAGACTTTATAACAGAGCATAATTTTTTAACCAAAAAAAAAAAAAGAAAAGAAAAAATAATCTCTCTCTGGCAATAGTAAGTGATTATGCCACACTACCTACGGTTTCCTTTTCAACAAAGTCTTGTACATGTAATCAGGCTTTTTTTTTTTTTTTTTGCAAGATATTATATTCTGTATCATTACCTCTTTGCTGAGGTAACAAAAAATGTCAGAAAGCTCTCTTCAGACGATGCATCTTTATGTAAACTCTTCTAATTCTCTACTAGGATTTGGCATGTTTGTTTTCAGTGACTATGCAGCAATCCTTATAAAATTTCTTGTTCGGTCTGTGAGGGCTTAGGAACTCGTGAGCTCCCTTAATAACCCATGGATTTGCATTTGTCCAGAATGCGAGCTTGCTGCGTTTGTGTGAGCCGGTGAGGAACGGCCTCAGCTGTTCAGACAGGCACCAGTGAAGTGTGAAGTTGTTATTTTTGGTTTCATTCCTTCTGCTCACCTACACTGCTTTTTAATGCTCTTTTAAAGTGGCTCTTGCCAGCCAGATATATAAGGGGTCTTGGCCCCGAACAGCTGCAATAACCATTCTTTCTGTCTGTGCTCTCGCCTGTCACTCCTCAGGATCGATGACGGCACCCGGTGCTGATTTTGTGCACCTCTGATTGCACAAAATCTCTTTATTAGAGAGTGGTCATTAGAGCAGAGAACAACAGAGTCTGCTCGAGCCCCATTGTGTCAGCGTTTGCGGCCGTGTTCTGGATATCTTACGTCTTGCTTGGACAAATCAACGTTATGTTGACCCTTTTGGAACCTAGCTGGAAAAGCATGTTGGTTCTCTTGCCTCTTTGCCAGGATGACAGACTGCAAGATATGAATTTTTTTGAAGGAAGCGGTTGGCAGGACTCCAGCGCGGCCACAGTGTCATTGCCAATCCCTTGGTGGCTCCAATCCAACTGCTCAGATTCAGCACTTTTCCCCTCCCACTGTTGTAATGTGGCCTTGCTAAGACAATGTATCTTTTTGAGATAAAGCGCATGTCTCAGCACTGATATTGTTGTGAAGTTTACTCCATTTGTGAGAGCTCCTTGTTCTCATTTTCTCGCATCAGGGGCTACAATGCGTACTTTAGCTCATGCATGAAAGCTCGATTTAAAGAGCTTTCGCAGGACGCGAGTTTCCTGACTGCTCCAGTAAGAACCGAATACATTGACCTGTGGTAGCCGGAGCCGTGGAGCATCAAAACAGGGCAAATTCCCCCTGAATTATTCATATATTATATCTCGAAGCACACCGACTTGCTTTTTGGGGGCAGTAACTGGATTTAGATACTCTAAATGATCTCTTAATGCACTCTGCAGCTTCAGCCAGCCAGTGAACAACAGTGACTCACCCATGTTTAGTTAGTTGGTTCATCTTCTTATGGAGATGCATTTATGAATGTAAAGAGTGTGTGAGAGGAAATATTGAGTCAAAATCAGGGTTAAAATTTAAATTGCAATATTGATTAAAAAATATATATTTTTAAGGGGGTCGCACACCAGACGAGAAGCGCAGCGCTGCGTCGCGTCTTTAAAATTCGAACATATTATTCTCTATGAGTGTACACACACCGGCGGCGCCATTCAGCGTCTGTCCGCGGCGCCCAGCTACGACTCAGAACGCTGTTCAAATTTCTGCCGCGCCACAGAGCGCCATCTGCATAGTTTTATATAAAAAAAAACCAGATGTTATAAACTGAAACTAAAATACAGTACATTTGTTTTATTGAAATAAAACATCACAAAGTGTTTGGTTACGTTTTCACTCAGGCTGGCTAACTAACATTAGCGAAACAATATTGTAACATAGTTGCCTAGACAACAGATACAACAAAACAATAACAGACTTATTATAACACAGATTCTTTTCATTAATTAACGTTCAAAACTCAGCTTTTATCAATTAAAATCATATATTTAAAATAATAATAATAGATGAAGTTAAAACTCACCCATTTTGCTGCGAAATTGAGCTCGCGCATGTAGAATGTGTGCGTCCGGTGTGCGATACCTCGAGTTGTCCTACATATGGCGCGACGTGGCGCTTCTCGTCCGGTGTGCGACCGCCTTTAGGGTCCTTATTGTCTTAGTATGCAGCCTTAATATGCAAAATAGAATTTGAAACCCCCTATAATGCCCCTATTTAATACACTTTAAATCCATCCAGCCGCTTTAAGAGAATGAATGCTAGCAAGGCCGGGTTTTCTGCAGAAAACCTGGGTGGTAATCTGTCTGTAACCCACCAGCATGTCTCTTATAATTCTCCCCTGCTTGCTCCTGTTATTGCTTTATTAATCAATGCGCTCTGATTTGTTTCGCAGGAATGCCTGCAGCGTCTCGAAAGACTCACCTGCAGATCCCGAGCTCAGGCGAGCAGAGCCACTTTTGATGAGATTGTGGGAGGACCACGCAGTCGACCAGAGGTAAGACAGGAGCAGGTCAGGGTTTATTACTTTACCAGCTGGAACGTTGTTGTGTGGCTTTGCTATCTCTTGTAATGTGTTTGCACCAGCTCCATGTCTGTCAAAGGATAGAACACGGAGTAAACAAAATTTACAAAGTCCTCAAGTGGTTACATGGTTTCTACTGTCAGTCATTTTCTCATGCCTAATTTGCAACTTAAAGGGGCAGTGTGTAATTATTTTAGTTTATGCAAAAGAGAAAAGATTATTCACTATACGTATATATGTTGTTTTAAATCTGAATGACTGATTTTCTTTTGGTAAACACAAGATATTTGTAAGACTGTTTCAGCTTTTTTCTTTTCTCCATAAAATTAAACTAAAATAGGGGTGAAATGGATCGCAGTTGATACATGATTCGTAAAGACCAGGCCTTACGGTTCAGCATGCATGTGATTTACATATTAGTTGAAAGTTAAATCATCATAGAGTGAAAGTTTATAATTTGCATGCATTTCTAAATTTGCCAATTTAAACATTGAAGTTATTTTTTTACCGGCCAGCACAAACTGGAAAATAAGCTTTGGTGAACTGCTTCAAACTAATAAAACAAACTCCAAACGAACTTCAGTTTAGCCAGATTTTGTTTGAAATGACGGCACACCAGTCCTTTCTTTGACTTCGCTGGAAATGTATCAGGATCTTTACTTTGCAGGTTTAAGTTTCTGGCCATGCTCTATTGTTCTATTAATAAAAAATGTGTTTTGTTAGTAGGTCTTAAAGGGGAAGTTTATAGAGGCATGTTTCAAAGTCCATCTTTGTAATCGAGTTTCAACAGGATTTGATGTAGGGTTGCACGATTAATCGAAATTAAATCTCAAAGGTGATGAATCGCTATTAGGCAAAAGCTGTGATTGTCATGCGTATCTTTCAGTGAAGCATTGTTCTGTGATCAGTAGATGCTGCTCACACACGAAAACTACCAGATACACCCAGCAGAAGAAATCAAGGAAATCCCCATAGTGGTTGCTGATGAACAGAAGATTTAACTGCTTTCAATGATTCAACCTGAGTAATAAAAAAACACTTTTTTAGCAGGTCAGGCTAATCTTAGCTGGGTTTTAGCCATCTTTTTTTTTTTTTTTTTTTACTGAATCAACTGGTTTTAGCTGGATTAGCATAGAAAAATGCCAACAAAATGCTGGTAACTTCTGTAATCTGTAGTCAATCTCCATCACGTGCTTTGGAACAGCATTTACTACACAGCCATAGTTCATTTCAGTGGACTATGGCTCTGTGTAGTAAATGTGCTCCATCTGAAAGCACATGATGGAGATTGATTATTGATTACAGAACCAGCTTTACTGACAAGATGCGCATGACAATCACATTCGATTAATAGTGCAGCACTAGTTTTGAAGAATGAAGCATTTCCCTTCTGCATTCAAAGAGAGACAGGAAGGCACATGAGTCACATTGATGGCAGGTTCCAGTATTTCTGATCAGCCAAAGATTTGGAGAAGAGCCCGACTGTATGCCTCACACGGCTCACATTCCTGCCTGTGGGAATGCATGAAAGAATTGAAAATCTGCCAGTCTGTTTTTTTTTTTTTTTTTTTTTTTTTTTTTTGGCTGCAAGCTGTGTTTGGTCATTTAGGTTAGAATGCCTCAAATTGTCACTGCTAAACAGTTTCAGATATTTATCATGGTGTAACATACCTGCACATACATGACTCAAACAGCTACTAAGGGCCGGATGTTGATGTGATGCTCATGGTCATCATTGATCTTTACATCAGCTCCTCTTTTGTTTTTCACCCTATGGAAGTGAAGGTGGAAGATGAATTATAAACTTTCATAAATAATTGAGAGCCATCGTCAGAAGTGAATTATTAATAGGTGAAAAAGGAATTGCTCTCCGTGTGTAGAGATGTAACGAGAGTAACATGAGCTTGTCTAAGTTTTATGAAGCACAGATGTGTTATTTCCTCTCATTAATAAAAAAAAAAAGTGTGATTTTAGTGTTTTTTCAAGAGTTTTCCTGAACACATACCCGCCTTTCATTAGTCGATCAACAATTAAGCCCCGCCCTCAAGGAAAATGCCATTGGTTCTTCCAATGTTAAGTGTGTACAAATGGGTTTGTCTCTGCACAATTTTCTGATTAACAGTCTTAAAGTTTTAAATTTACAATCATAAAACCTGCAGAGACCCTGAAAAACAACTTACTGTGCTGTGTGGTTTAGTTGAGGAACTTTGCCCTTGTTTTAAATAATTTTGTGTCCCATTTATTTCATAACAAATTTTAAATAGTATTATGAATTATAGGGTCATATATGTCAACGTATAATAATAAAAAAAAAAAATATATATATATATATATATAATAACACAAAAAAACATTCACAGGACCTGTTACCACAACTTAAATAAATGCATTGTTCCAATTTAAACATTCTAATTTAATAATTGAATTAAGTTGCATTATTTTGCAATATAACATTATTTTGTTGAGTTCAGTTGACATAATAATGTTGATCATTCCATTAACGTAATATTGTGCGAACTTTAAACTCAAATTTCTGCATTAATTAAATTTCTTTTAAAAAATTAAGTTGTAGTCACTCAATAAAGTTTTGTTATCTTTAAAAATTGGGTAGTAGATTTCTAGTTCCCAGCATGCTTTGCGAAGGACTGGATAAGGAGAGTAAATGTGCTCTTTGTGCTCATTATGTGTAAGGGAAAGACATCTTAGTGTTTAATATAACATTTAAAATAGTTTCTGTTATGTTGATGTTTTTGTGGTTACCATCGTGCTGAAGAGTAGACCTCTTGAAGGTTAATACAACATTGATCCTATTAGCAATGACTGCGCTAATGGCAGGGACAAGGAACATCTTACTTGTTCATTAAACATGCATGCTAGATAAGTTACATTTAGCGTGTGCCATGATAGCCGTGGATTTTTAACTGAAAAAAGATAATATCTATTAGTTACATGTCCACAAATCCATTAGTTTGAGCAATGTAACTTAAAAATGTGTTTGTTGCAAATTATTAAGTTCTTCTAACTCGGTGTAGTTCATTTTTTTGTGGGTCTAACACATTATTTTCATTATCAGATTGAAGCTGGTAATATTATGGAACTGATGTACTTCCTCCATAATTTGCATGAATTAATGTGTTTACTATCCTTACCTGTGCTCTCAGTGATGATTTGACATCACACCCGTCTTATCCAACATAAGAGAAAACATTTATACAAATTATATGTTTTGATGTTCACAAACATGCTTCAGGATCTAGGCTGCATTTCCCAAAAGTCTTCATAAGCCTAACCAGTGGTCTCTGTGATCTACTAAGGCCTACAACACGTTTGGGAACTGCAGCCTTGGTCTATGCCAGATACCAAGTAGTGGCTTTACTGACTCAATGTGAAATGACTCTGGAATGGCTTGGCAAGGTCTGGAGATTTTCTTCCTTTGTGGAACCTAATTTTACCTAATAAACTTAATCGTGAATCAATTCAGGTCTTTTCTGACTTGTGACTAAACACTTGATACTTAGCTGGAGCTCGACTTGCATGACGTGAAACACTGACTTCATTTGTGTCTGCTTTGTGTACACTATTACACACCTGTAATATAACAATGGGGGGGGGACATTTGCATTTTTAGCAGACGTTTTTATACAAAGCGACTTTCAAAATGAGGAATACAACAAGTGATTTATCATGAGGTTGTAGCATAAGAAGTGCTGTGATACAGAGTGTCATAATTGTTCGTAGAGTACAGGCTAGAATAGAGCTGAACGTAAGAATTATAGAAGTGGATAGAGTTTATAGAATTAGTGCATTGTATAGAAAGTGAATAGAAATATATACACAAGCTACCATACAAAAATTTGGGGTGAGAATAAAAAAAAAAAACGAATTATCACTTTTGTGTTTCAAGAACACATTGAATTCTAAATTGAAATACATTTTTGTTATTACAAAAGATGTATGTTTCAAATAAATTACGTTTATTTTAGGGCTGCAGCTATCGATTCTTTTTGTAATCGATTAATCTAGCACTTAATCGATCGATTAATCGAGTAATCGAGTAATCGGATAAAACGATTTGTGTGTGTTTTTGAACAACCAAAACAAATAATGCATAACAAAAATGATGTGGCTGTAAAATGAACAAGCATTTGGCTTTTATTTCTCAACAGAGGTATTTATTTCCAAGTCCAAAAGTTTGGCTCCAAAAGTTAAGTGCCAAGTTGGCATTGCCAACAATTATAGAACAATGTACAGTTAAGTGAACTTACTGTAACATGTATAACATGTATTGTAAAACTAATATGAATATAAACTTAGTTTTTTGTCTTCTTAATACACAACATTACAAAAAAAGGATTGCACCTTCTGCAAATTTAGTTTAGTTAACCTGAGAGCAAAAAATGAATATAAAATATCAAGCCAAACAAGTACACAATGTATAAAATGTATAAAAAAATTATGTAAATAAAACAATTATAAACAATTATAAATAATAAGCTGTAATCTCAAAACAAACATCAAAATGTACGTGTGTGTGTGTGTGTGTGTGCGTGTGCGTGCGTGTGTTTGTGTGTGTGTGAAGGGGTTCTTTTTTTAGGCTATACTCTCTTGCAATTGAACGTGATAGTTACGTTTACTACTTTAAAACGTCATCAAAGTTTAACATCATATCTAGTCAAACCGCATCACGACATCGCTACAAATGCAGTATGGGATTAAAATCAGCGAACATCAATAGGCTTAGACTACGTTAACTTACCTTGTTTCAGCGATGCTTGGTGAAACAGCATAGAGTGGATGTCTTCTGTTCAGATGCTGAATCATGGAAGATGTGCTGTTGTGGTATGCCAGCTCTATTTTGCAGGAGAGACACTGCACCTTGTTCTCTTCTTTATTAAGTGTGTAATGATCCCACACTTTAGACCAGTGGTTTTCAACCTGTGGGCCGCGGCTATTGCAGGGGGGCCGCCAATTATTATTAATAGAAATTGTAATATTGTTCATATAATAAAAAATGTCTAGTCAAAATCAAATAAATCATAATTTGATATATAATTAAATAATGAGAAATTAAATAATAAACTGTTACTATGCGTTCACTATTCGAGCTCGCTGATTGGTTTAATAACAACCCGCCAACTTAGACTATCTAAAATAGTTTTGATTCATACGTGCTGAAGCAGATTTAAAAATGGATAAATGGTTGACAACAGGATCGCTGAAAAGGAAAAATACAGACGTTTCTTCAGCAACAAGTAAGCATGACACTGAAAAGCCTCAAAATAAACCTAAACGAAGAAAATATAGTAGCGACTACCTAGCGCTGGGTTTTACATATGTTGGAGCAGAGAACGAGCAGCTACCGCTCTGTGTTGTGTGCTCAGAAATACTGTCAAATGAAGCTTTAAAACCAATCAAACTACGAAGGCACTTGGAAACAAAGCATAGTGAATATGCATCCAAGCCTATAGAATTTTTTGAGAACAAACTTAAAGAGTACCAAAGCAGGAAAAAAACTCTTGAAACAGCGTTCTCTGGCAACGACAACAGTAAAGCAGTGGAGGCATCTTATCGTGTTGCAAATCTCATTGCAAAGGCTGGAAAACCGCACACAATTGGTGAAACTTTGATTTTACCTGCTGCGAAAGAAATGGTTGGCGTGATGTGTGGAGAAAAGGCCCGCAAGCAGTTAAATCTGATTTCACTTTCAGATAATACAGTCGAGAGAAGAATCAATGAAATGGCAGATGATATAACTCAGAAGTTGGTCAAAAACATTCGAGAGAGTCCCTTTTATGCCCTACAGTTGGATGAATCGACCGATATAGCAAACCTTTCCAACCTCCTTGCCTTTGTACGTTATGTACATAATGGAGAATTACAAGAAGATTTCCTTTTCTGTAAGCCGCTGCCGGCGCAATCAACTGCCCAAGCCATATTTGATATTTTGAATGCGTTCATTGTTTCAAATGGAATAGACTGGTCTAAATGCGTGGGTCTGAGCACAGATGGAGCAAGAGCCATGGTGGGACATCGCAACGGAGTCGTTGCGCGCGTAAAAACAGCTGCGCCGCTCATGAGCTCTGTCCACTGCAGTTTACATCGGGAGGCGCTAGCTACCAAAAAGATGCCCACAGATCTCAGATGCGTCTTGGATGAGGCTGTTAAAATCGTCAATTTCATAAAGACTAGGCCCCTTCAGTCACGTCTGTTTCGACTACTCTGTGAAGAAATGGGAAGTGACCATGTTCAGCTTCTGTTACACACTGAGGTACGATGGCTTTCACGAGGCAGAGTGCTTACTCGTCTATTTGAATTACGCAACGAAGCACGGATTTTTTTATCTGACTCAAATTTTCCCCTTTCAGACCGCCTCAGTGATTTCGAGTGGCTTGCAAAATTGTCCTACCTTTCTGATATTTTCAATCACCTAAATGGTGTGAACTTGAGTCTTCAGGGCAAATCAGTGACAGCGTTTCAAGTCCAAAATAAAATCGAAGCCACAATAAAGAAACTGGACATTTGGGCCGGACGAATTCGCAAATCAAACTCTGAATCGTTTGAAAATTTGTCACATCTTTTGACAGAAGAAGCCATGAGCCTACCCACCTTGGTTTAAAAGCTGATTGAGGAGCATCTCCAAGGACTGAAGAGCCAGTTGCGTGACTACTTTCCATCTCCAGATGCTCAGGTTGCCTGGATGGAAAATCCATTTGCAAACTTGTGTGAGGGAGCCGTCACAAGTTTAAGTGCAAAAGAGCACGACAGCCTCATTGACATGTCTTGTGACAGTGCTTTAAAATTGACGTTTTCTCAAAAAACATTGACGGATTTCTGGATTCATACATTCTCCGAGTATCCTGATCTTTCTGACAAAGCTCTTAAATTTTTGATGCCATTTCCGACAACATACTTATGTGAAGCAGGATTTTCTGCATTGGTGGCACTCAAGACAAAATACCGGAATAAGCTTAACATCGAGCCTGATCTCCGCTTGCAACTTTCTTCCCTTCAGCCCGACATACAGCGCTTAGTAAATGCTAAACAACACCAACCTTCGCATTAGGTGAGTGACAAAGATTGTTGTTTATAGTTTCATGTCTAATTGTCTTGTAAACAAGTTGAGATTTTTTTTTGTGCATGTTATCCATTTAGCTAAATTTATTTCATGGTTGTTGGTTTAAATTTATTTACATATTGCAGTTCCGTTTCCCTTTAATGTGTCTTTTTTTTTTTTTGCCTGCTCTCGATTTGCGCTTGTCACTCGAGTCTGACTCTAGTCTTGCTTTGTCCAGTGCTCCATTTCTCTGCCGGTTTTGACTGCTCGTTTCAACCCAGCTCTGCCTGTTCCCTCTGACGGCTCTTCGGCTCGCTGACGTTCTACCCGCTGCCGACCTCTGCCTGGATTTGGTTTTCCCGTTTTCGAAATGTCAACCCGAGCCTTTGGGGGCTTGCTGATCCGTTATGTATATTTTCTGTTTATTCAATACATTACCAGTTTATTCAATAAAGACAATTAACAGCCTTGCTTCCGAGTACTTAGTTAACCCGACACAAAAAGCGGGATCGTTTAAATTCATTTGCAGTGGGCCGCGGAAACATATGTGTTTGGCTGTGTGGGCCATGAGTTAAAAAAGGTTGGGAACCACTGCTTTAGACAATTTCTGCCGTTTATTTATAGATCTATTCTCCGCCATCGCGCCAACTAAATTCAAAAGGTCCGTGTGAAACAATCAAATCCCTGCGCCGCGCGTATAGTGCGCGTCATAGGAATTTAACGAGGCTTCGAGGCAGAGTTTTTGCCTCAAGGAATTTTTGTAATCGAGTAACTCGAGTAACTCGAGGAATCGTTTCAGCCCTAGTTTATTTGAACTTTTAGCATTGATAATAAGAAATGTTATTTGAGCACCAAATCAGCATACTAGAATGATTTCTGAAGGATCATGTGACTGGAGTAATGATGATGATAAAATCATCTTTGCAGTCAATGGAATAAATTACATTTGAAAATATAATCATATAGAAATAGTTATTTTAAGATGTAAAAATATTTCACAATATTACTGTTTTACTGTATTTAGATCAAATAAATGCAGTCTTTGTGAGCTGAAGAGAAATCCTTTGAAAACAGACAATTGTCTGTTGTCAGACTTAACAGTAGTGTGTGCACGTATACTTTTAGTGCATCAACAAGATACAGTCAAGTGCTCATGTAAAGGATGACTCTTTAGATGTTTCTTGGTAATTGTTAAGGTAGGTTTGGGTGGGTTTTATATAGAAGCGGAAGAAGAAAAACAATTGGATTAATCATAATTATATACCCATAGTGTCTGTGCAAACAAACAGTGGGCATAGTGCAAAGAACCTGCACTAACAGATGGAATCCACCCTGCACCAGCTGTGGTTTCAACAACAATTTTAGTAGATAACAGTGTTGTAGTCGAGACCAGCTCATTCGAGTCCGAGTCCAGATCGAGTCCAGAGATGGTCGAGTCCGAGTCAAGACCGAGTTCAGAAAGGGTCGAGTCCGAGTCAAGACCGAGTTCAGAAAGGGTCGAGTCCGAGTCAAGACCGAGTTCAGAAAGGGTCGAGTCCGAGTCGAGACCGAGTTCAGAAAGGGTCGAGTCCGAGTCAAGACCGAGTTCAGAAAGGGTCGAGTCCGAGTCAAGACCGAGACCAGAGAGATTGGGTCTGAGACAAGACCTAAAGAAATCTTCAAGAGTATGTAAAATGTATGATGGAAACAATAAAGGGTAAAAGGGCCACATAGTATGTGGTGTAAAGGTAATTTTATTAGTATTATGAAGTGTTACTTGTCCATTTGCAAACTTGTGTGAGGGAGCCGTCACAAGTTTAAGTGCAAAAGAGCACGACAGCCTCATTGACATGTCTTGTGACAGTGCTTTAAAATTGACGTTTTCTCAAAAAACATTGACGGATTTCTGGATTCATACATTCTCCGAGTATCCTGATCTTTCTGACAAAGCTCTTAAATTTTTGATGCCATTTCCGACAACATACTTATGTGAAGCAGGATTTTCTGCATTGGTGGCACTCAAGACAAAATACCGGAATAAGCTTAACATCGAGCCTGATCTCCGCTTGCAACTTTCTTCCCTTCAGCCCGACATACAGCGCTTAGTAAATGCTAAACAACACCAACCTTCGCATTAGGTGAGTGACAAAGATTGTTGTTTATAGTTTCATGTCTAATTGTCTTGTAAACAAGTTGAGATTTTTTTTTGTGCATGTTATCCATTTAGCTAAATTTATTTCATGGTTGTTGGTTTAAATTTATTTACATATTGCAGTTCCGTTTCCCTTTAATGTGTCTTTTTTTTTTTTGCCTGCTCTCGATTTGCGCTTGTCACTCGAGTCTGACTCTAGTCTTGCTTTGTCCAGTGCTCCATTTCTCTGCCGGTTTTGACTGCTCGTTTCAACCCAGCTCTGCCTGTTCCCTCTGACGGCTCTTCGGCTCGCTGACGTTCTACCCGCTGCCGACCTCTGCCTGGATTTGGTTTTCCCGTTTTCGAAATGTCAACCCGAGCCTTTGGGGGCTTGCTGATCCGTTATGTATATTTTCTGTTTATTCAATACATTACCAGTTTATTCAATAAAGACAATTAACAGCCTTGCTTCCGAGTACTTAGTTAACCCGACACAAAAAGCGGGATCGTTTAAATTCATTTGCAGTGGGCCGCGGAAACATATGTGTTTGGCTGTGTGGGCCATGAGTTAAAAAAGGTTGGGAACCACTGCTTTAGACAATTTCTGCCGTTTATTTATAGATCTATTCTGCGCCATCGCGCCAACTAAATTCAAAAGGTCCGTGTGAAACAATCAAATCCCTGCGCCGCACGTATAGTGCGCGTCATAGGAATTTAACGAGGCTTCGAGGCAGAGTTTTTGCCTCAAGGAATTTTTGTAATCGAGTAACTCAAGTAACTCGAGGAATCGTTTCAGCCCTAGTTTATTTGAACTTTTAGCATTGATAATAAGAAATGTTATTTGAGCACCAAATCAGCATACTAGAATGATTTCTGAAGGATCATGTGACATTGAAGACTGGAGTAATGATGATGATAAAATCATCTTTGCAGTCAATGGAATAAATTACATTTGAAAATATAATCATATAGAAATAGTTATTTTAAGATGTAAAAATATTTCACAATATTACTGTTTTACTGTATTTAGATCAAATAAATGCAGTCTTTGTGAGCTGAAGAGAAATCCTTTGAAAACAGACAATTGTCTGTTGTCAGACTTAACAGTAGTGTGTGCACGTATACTTTTAGTGCATCAACAAGATACAGTCAAGTGCTCATGTAAAGGATGACTCTTTAGATGTTTCTTGGTAATTGTTAAGGTAGGTTTGGGTGGGTTTTATATAGAAGCGGAAGAAGAAAAACAATTGGATTAATCATAATTATATACCCATAGTGTCTGTGCAAACAAACAGTGGGCATAGTGCAAAGAACCTGCACTAACAGATGGAATCCACCCTGCACCAGCTGTGGTTTCAACAACAATTTTAGTAGATAACAGTGTTGTAGTCGAGACCAGCTCATTCGAGTCCGAGTCCAGATCGAGTCCAGAGATGGTCGAGTCCGAGTCAAGACCGAGTTCAGAAAGGGTCGAGTCCGAGTCAAGACCGAGTTCAGAAAGGGTCGAGTCCGAGTCAAGACCGAGTTCAGAAAGGGTCGAGTCCGAGTCGAGACCGAGTTCAGAAAGGGTCGAGTCCGAGTCAAGACCGAGACCAGAGAGATTGGGTCTGAGACAAGACCTAAAGAAATCTTCAAGAGTATGTAAAATGTATGATGGAAACAATAAAGGGTAAAAGGGCCACATAGTATGTGGTGTAAAGGTAATTTTATTAGTATTATGAAGTGTTACTTGTCAATATTAAGTGCTCATTTTCACATAACATCGTTGTACCACTATACACATCCATATAACCTTTCTAGTACACATAATATTACTGTACGACTCTATATTGTAATTCTACATAACACTAGTACAAGTAACATTACTGTACCACTATACCTGTAAATGTTCAACTGTAACAGCTTTTACATAACTTTTAACCCTGAAGCTTAACTAATGACTGCTAATATCCTGAAAATGTCTTGGATTATGTGCACTTTAGATGTTGTGAAGATTAAAGATGGGCATAATTACTTTTCAAAAAAATAAGTGAGGAGACCATCCAGCTACCCAACCAAGCACGATGTGGTCTCATGATCAATCCACCCAGACTAAAAACTCTCTCTACTGGTGCAGAGGAAGCGGGGACTGACAAAAGTTACCATTTCATCACTTTCTGTAACAGCAACGGATAATCTAATGCTAATTTCACTGGATGGTGGGTTTTAATGCAGGGTAAAATACACACTAGTCAAAGTTTTTTTTAGTTACGGAAGGCATACACACAAGAGCCGACTGACTGTCCAGGAAAATTTCATGCAAAAGTGTGTATGTGCCAGGGGAAGAAAGCTGGTTGAAATGCCATATAAGTTCAATGCCTTCTGTCAGACATTTTTTCGGGGGGAGATGTTTAGTGTTGAGACAGTCAGTCTGTGTCTGTATTCATTATATAATTTAATTAAACAATATTTGTTTTTTTCTGTGACCATTTTGTCCTACTTTGTAAAAATAACACAGTTGAGAGAAATAATGTAGCAGTGTGGCTTCCTGGAAAGCGGGATCACTACAGGCGGATGGCAGGAGGGTAACTTAAGGCCGGTGACACACTGGCTGCGTGGCGTCTCTGCTGCGTGCTAGAAGCGTGGTGGCTGCTTCGCGTTTTCTGTGTCTTTACACACCAGAAGCGTGTCTGACGCGGCGCTGGCGCGCTGCTTCTGCTATAGGTGACATAGAGGGAGGCCGCCGAAAAACCAGGCTCTTGCAAAATAGAGTATGTTTGACAGGTGCAATATTTGAAAATCGATAATTATTTATTTATTTTTTTAAATTACATTTATATCAGAATTTATGCCAACCTATAGACTTTAAAATATCAAAATGTCATGAATTAATATGTATTTGTGTACATAATGACACAAGTGACATATAAACATATTTTCCTAGTTTATTTTGCCTGGAAACGCTTCCAACACGCGCGTGTTCGCGTGAAAATAGGCGTCGGTTCTATTTCTAGCATGCACGCATTTTCCGCGCGGCTCGAGCTGCGCCTGGGATGCGCGTCTCACGCAGGCAGTCTGTAAGCTCTAACCTGTTAACATGGGAGCCAAATTAAAAACAGACACGCCTCGCAGCTGAGATGTCTAAACGTCTAAAGAAAATCACCAGTCATTGGATGTATCAATCATACATCAATTTAAAGAAACATTAACATACAGTAATAATCATGAAATATTTTGATTGGGACTCGAGTGGACTCGGGCATAAGTCCGATTCCTAATATGTTCGAGTCCGAGTCAATACCGAGTCAAAATGCACACGAGTCCATGACAAGACCGAGACCATTAAAATACGGTCTCGAGACCGAGTCCAAGACCGAGTCCGAGTCTCGAGTACTCAACACTGGTAGATAAGCTTATAAACAACCACAAAGTGTCCTTTTAAAACCCATTCTTTTGCACTCATGTAAATGCGGTTAATTATTCACCCAAGATCATTTGCACTAGACAATGGCAGTGCCAAGAGCACTAGACTTGTGCAGCCCTTGTCCTTTGTGTGAGTGTTTTTAAATGTAAATGCAAACCTTCAACTGTTGCGGCAGGCGCCTGGATCATGTCTATGAATACTAATGAAACCGCTTTTTGAGCAAATTCACCGTGATGCTTAAACATGGTTTACTCCCTTGGTCATCCTGTTTTTGCTCTCTGTTTTGTGCCCCATTTTCAGAATGATTCTTTGTGGATGTAACACTGTCTGGGCTCAGTATATGGCCTGTTCTGCTTTGTCAAAGGAAATGAAGGTGAGATTTCAAACAGCTGACAGCTGCATATTGGCCAGGGCTTCTGATGACTGTACCCGACACACTCCAGTCGTCCTGCCCTGCCAAATCATCACAATTCCACACTTGAAAGAGATTTTTCTGACAAAGCAGCATCCACACATGGTTCAGGTGGTCATGGGTCCGGTGCTTAGTTGAGCTGCGGAGTGCAAGAACCGGTGGGATCTCTCACACCGGCAGCTCAGCATCTGGCATTAACATTCAGTATGAGCCATACAGAAAAGCGAGATGACCTACGCTGCTTTTTGTTGTCCTTTATCTGTGCCTGGAATTAATCTAACGCAAACTTGTTTCTTAAAAAGACTGTATCTACAGAAATATATATTAAACCAGTGCCTGTTTATGTTTTCTAAAGTGCAGATTCAAAGAAGATTATGGATTTGAGTAAATGTTTATGTGCATTTAATACTGGGTTCATGAGTATAAGCAATAGCCATAACTCAATTGGTAATGGTGCTAATATCCTGTTATTGGGGTGTTTTTCTGCAGCAGAGACTGGAGCACTTGTCAGGATAGAAGGAAAAATGAATGGGGCAAAATGTCCTGTGTCCTGCCAACCTTTGTTTTTATGTGTGTATGTGTGTACGCATGCCCATCCTCGCTCAGTCCTGGTCCCTACATGCCCCTCTGTTTGTCTTGCACCGCTGCCTTTTAACTGCTGATTGATCGAATCCGCCTGGAGACGAACACCCTTCTTTCATTTCCCAGCACCTTGGGAGACAAGAAGCAGGTTGCCTGCCAGCTCCACACAGCCTCCTTTGACCCACAGGGTCGGCGCGGATGCAGCACAGCAACAGGAGTGGTACTCTGACCCACTTCAGCAGACACAGAGGTGCTTTAACTTTAGCTCATGTCCTTTTTGGGCACCTTAAATGGAACAAGCACCTGGTATCGATCAGTCTCTCTCATGGGCTCCACATGCTTGCACTTTGTTTTTCTCGGTGCAGCCGTAATGCTACTAACATTCTCAGACATACACACTCATTCACAACTAAACATCCACTGGTTTTCCTGGCAGCCCCTCATGTTCCTTTCGTGGTCCCAGAACAATAAGCCGTCTCAACAATCGGAGTACGCGCTCTTCACGATTCAGGGCTATCATCAACAGGCCACATGTGCTAGCATGCTTCAAGTGCTCAAATGTTCTACAAGTTATGTGGAGACCAGAAAAGGAGCAGTCGACTGGGATGTTGGGTGGAAATGTATTCCCCCCTGTAACGTTCAGCAGAGATGCTACCACTGCTCTCTCGCTCTTTTCCTCCCCAGGTGCTGTTCAACTCAATTATCTGATTCGCTGAGTAGTTTGTTCCCCTCTCATAATGTGCAGTACTATTAGGAATTCTCTGCAAGCTGTCGGGGGAATGAGGCCTACAGGCTCTGTCTCCGGAAGCCATCTTTCAACCCAGAGAGCTCGGTGCTGATGCAAAACAAAAAGAATCCCTGCTTTTACCACTTAATCCTGTCTATTTTCTTCCATCGATTCACTCAACACTTAATTTCTTTCTGAGTATTATTGTTATGAGAGATAAACTTCAGGATATTGCACTAACCTTTTGAATTAGGTTCAGGTTTTGTGCTTCCTTGTGCTTTATCCAGAACACCTCAACTTAAAGTTACTGGTGGTTGTCCAAAGATGAACCTCTTTGTTTTTGGATAACTCTTATTATTGGATCACAGATGTTATGCTCTTCTGCTTCCTTTTTTTTCTCTACCTTTTAATTAAAATTACATTTAAAATGCAGTTCATTAGTTATTATAACATTAAATTAACTTTTTATTTATAATTTTGTGAATTAATTATTTTAATGTTTTAATCATAAATTAAAAAAATGTCAGTGTATACACCTTTCCTGACATCATAATGAAGAAAAAAAGCTTAATTAAAAGAAATTTTATTTATTATAATCTTATTCATTTCAGTTCATAACTATATTGTTGTTGTTATAAGAGTTTCATAAAATATGCTTGGAAAAAATTTAGGGCCGGGACTTGAACGCGTTAATTGAGATTAATTAATTACACAAAAAATAACGCGTTAAAAAAGATGAATTAATTACAGAAAAAAATTACAGAACGTTTCTCACTGGATGAGTTTCGGCGGACCGATTATACTGGAGCACCAACTAGCATTCGCATATCACCGCAGCACATCGAGCCTCAAGTATCACCTCAACGCAAAACATATAGCAGCTAGCGTGGACTTTACACTTTATGTTGAACTATGTATTATTTTGTTGGTGCAACTGGCAGTTTATGTTGAACTCTTTATTGTTTTGGCCAAGGTTATTGAGAGTTGGACTTAGTATGTTATGGCCTCT